>NW_007247381.1:43706-54364 GCF_000164805.1 Carlito syrichta
AGCCTCGACCTGCTGGACTCAGGTGATCCTTCCGCCTCAGCCTTCCAAGTAGCTGGAACCTCAGGCATGCACCACCACACCTGGCTAATTTTTTGATTTATTGTAGAGATGAGGTCTTGTCATGTTGCTCAGTCTGGTCTCGAACCCTGATCTTAGACAATCCTCTTGCCTCTGCCTCCAAAGTGCTGGGATTACAGGTGTTGAGCCACCGCACCCAGAGATTATTTTCACTGAACAATGTAACAGTGAAGGCTCTCCTATGTTAATGCACTGGACGCACACCTACTCCTTCCTTTTTAACAGTTATGTGGCATTCTTTTATGTGGATGGGACACATGAAGGGGACCCTGGAAGGCAGGCAGTGTGCAGTCTTTTGACATGACAGACAGCACTGCTATTATCCCTCTACATGCTCAGACACATCCACAGTGAATTCTCTGAAGTGGAGACATGAGCACGGAAGTCTGCACATCTTTTTTTTTTTGAGTTGGAGTCTCACTCTGTCACCCAGACTGGAGTCCAGTGGCTGCTCCCGGCCACTGCGGCCTTGACCTGCTGGGCTCCGGTGATCCTTCCGCCTCAGCCTTCCAAGTAGCTGGAACAACAGCCAGGCGCTACCACGTCAGGCTAATTTTTGACTTATTGTAGAGAAGAGGTCTCGCCAAGTTGCCCAGGTGGGTCTTGAACCCGTGGGCTCAGGCAATCCACTCACCTCAGCCTCCCAAAGCGCTGGGATTACAGGCTGAGCCACCGAGCCCAGCTAGTCTGCACAACTTAAGTGCTGGTCAACATGGCTCGCGTGCCCTTGGAAGAGTTCCTGTGCCTTTGCAGACATTGCCTGTGGAAGCCTCCTTGCTCCCAGCCAACTCACGTGTGTGAACAGGAAAAGGTTTGCAATGAGAACTGTAGGAAGAGGCTGGAATGCGGGTCTGAAATGAGCCTGCAGCGAGTGATGGGGGAGCAGTCGGGCGTCCAGCAGCGGGTCGTCATCGACACTCTGGGTGATGTCCAGGGAGCCCTGATACAGAAGACAGAAGGAGCAACTGTCACCACCTTCTGAATTATGTTGCCAAGACACATTCACAAACTACAAAGCTTCTAAACTATGACATGAGTTAAAGGTAAGAGAACACATTCCCTTCCTAAAGGCAATTTAAAAAATACCCTCCCTAGATAACTGCTGGACAAGGTTTGGTGAAAACAGTTTTAAAATGGGCAGAGAAAATCTTAGACCAGGATTTCCACTTCTCTCAAACAAGGCAATTCATGAGATTGAAGCAAGTCATTTTCTTCAAGCCCTTGAAACTTACATATTGATTTATTTAACATTATTTATACTGTTGACATACAGTTCCAGTTTTTAAAAATAAACTGTATCTACCGGGTGCTGTGGCTCAAACTTATAATCCCAGCACCTTGGGAGGCAGAGGCCAGAGAATTGCCTGAGCCCACGGATTCAAGATCAGCCTGGGCAACTTGGCGAGACCTCATCTCTACAATAAATCAAAAAATTTGCCAGGCATGGTAGTGCAGGCCTGTAGTCTAGCTACTTGGAAGGTCGAGGCAGAAGGATCACCCGAGCCCAACAGGTAGAGGCTGTGGTGCCTGTGAGCATGCCACTGTACCTCAGCCTGGATAACTGAGTGAGACTCTGACTAAAAAAAATAACATAACATAAATTGTATTGTGTATATTTAAAGTGCACAGCATTGATGTTATTGGATACATACAGACAGCAAAAAGGCTATTATGTGAAGAAAGTTAACATATGTGTCACCTTACAAGGATACTCACTGTGTGTGCATGTGTGCGCACGTGTGTGTGGCAGAGGGGTCACATCTACTCACTTGGTACCATCCCACATACGGAGCAGTGTCATCACCTGAGGCCCCAGGCCGCACAGGAAACCTCCAGCCCCTCCCCCCACACACCTGCTATTCTGTATCCTCTGCCCTACACTCCTTGTTTCCTTTCCAGCCCTGGCTCCAAGGCTCCAATTTTTTTTTTTTTGAATTGGAGTCTCACTCTGTGGTCCAGGCTGGAGGGAGGAGCAGATGTGGAGATGTGGACATCTGCTGACTGAGAGCTAGAGGCTGGGTCACCAGGGAGCAGTTATGGTGGGCGGAGCAGGACGCTGCTGGGCACAGGACTAAAGAGCTGCAGAGCAGCATGGAGTGCCCGGGATGGAAACTGAGGTCTACCCCGCCCTGGGTCACACGCCAGCACTGTGTTGATCTTTGTAGTCCTAGTACTCAACAGCTGCTCTTCAGATCATTGTGCCTCTCTTTACCTCTTCCAGAATCAGGGGCTCTACTCTGTGTCCTCCTCCTGTCCCCAGGTTTCCCTTCCACCCCAAAGGCTGCATTTCTGTCTCATCCTAGTGCAGTGAGCTTATTTACATTTATTGCCTTGCCTGTGCTTTTCCTTTTTTTTCTTTTCTGTAGAGATGGGGTCTTGCTGTATTGCCCAGGTGACCTTATAGTGAGTTTCTGTCTCAAACTCCTGGCCTCAGGCGATCTTCCTGCCTCAGCCTCTCAAAGTGCTGGGATTGCTGGCATGAGCCACTATGCTTGGCCATATCTGTGCTTTTCATTTGCTGATTTATGATGTATTTCATGTACTCTATTCTTTTTTCTCTTTACATGTGATGAGAACACTTAAGATCTACTCTCTTAGCAAGTCACAAGTGTACAATGCAGTGTTATTAACTACAGTCACCCTACTATTTGTCTGTTTTTGTTGTTGTTGTTGCTTTGAGTTGGAGTCTCACTCTGTTGCCCAGGCTGGAGGGCAGTGGCACGCTCAACGGCCACCCTAGCGTCAACCTGCTGAGCTCCGGAGATCCTCCCGTCTCAGCCTTCTAAGTAGCTGGAACTACAGGAGTGCGCTACCATACCCAGTTAATTTTTGATTTATTGTAGAGACGAGGTCTCGCCAAGTTGCCTGGGCTGGTCTCGAACCCACTGACTCAGACAATTCACTCGCCTTAGCCTCCCAAAGTGCTGGGATTATAAACTAAGCCACAGAGCCTGGCCACCCTGCTGTTGTTAGACCTCCATGCGCTGTATTCTATTGTGTATTCTTGTATTATTGTTTAGTCCTTTGTGGCATCATCCCAAACCTCCCAGTGAAAACACTGACCTCCCTATATTCTCTTACCCTGGACATGATGTCTCATGAGCAATAGTCTTCCATCATGGCCTGAGGCTGAGAGGTTGTGGCACACTTGGAAACTGCAGAGACCAGGAAGGATCTTTCCTGCCGAAGCCCTACCTGTGAACGTGACTCGCTGATATGTTTAGGTTCAGCCTCTATGCATTGAGCCTTTGCTGGCTATTTTAGCAACATTCTGTCTCTGCACCCTTCCATGCCCAGAGGGTGCCAAGTACCCTTCCATGTCTAGGTGTCCTTCCATGCCCAGCAAATATCTAGGTACTCTTCCATGCCCAGAGGGTGCAAGTACCACGAGGGAGACTTCCTTGATACCTAGAGCTAGAGGCTGCCCCTCCATGTCCCCCCAGAGTATGCTGTGCTGGTCTCTTCTGTCATACTATGCTGTGACAGGTCTTCTCACTTCTGTCATCCCCTGGGACCTCATGGACTGCTACTTCTCCTCCTCTTGTCTTTTTTTTTTTTTTTTTTTGGTCAGGGTCTCACTCTGTCACCCAGGCTGGAGTACAATGGCACAATCATGGCTCACTGCAGCCTTGATTTCCTGGGCTCAGGTGATCCTCCCACCTCAGTGCTCCAGTTAGCTGGGACTACAAGCACAAATCACCACTCCTGGCTAATTTTTTTGACTTTTGTAGAGACACGGTCTCACTATGTTGCCCAGGCTGGTCTCGAACTCCTGGACTCAAGTGATCCTCCCACCTCAGCCTCTCAAAGTGTTGGGATTACAGGTGTGAGCCACTGCACTTGGTTTATTTGTCTTTGTTGATCCTAGTATCCAACACTGTCTCATGGTGGTCAATCAGCAAACATTTGATGGGTGGATGAGCGAACATCCCAAGCCTGTCTTTGCCATGTTCTCTGACTCAGTCATGGAGAGATTATTGGGACATCTGGGGACTGGTTCTGACCAGAGGTGGTAAGAGCTGTGGTAAAAAGCAGGCCACCAGGTCAACGGCCTGGCTCAAATCTAAGCTCCACCCCTCAATAGCAGAGGGCAAGTCCTCTGTGCCTCAGTTTCCTCCTCTAGAAGGAAGATTAATAATAGCACCTGCTTCATAGCTTTCTTGGGAATATTAGATGAGTTACTCCACATAAAAGTGCTTAGACCCCTCCTATTCAGCATAGTACTGGAGTCAGAGAAATCAGGCATGAGAAAGAAATAGAAGGTATCCAAATAGGAAAAGAGGAAGTCAAATAAGTTATCTCTCTTCTCAGATGATATGATTCAATATCCAGAACACTCAAAAGATTCCACCAAGACTCCTAGCACTGATAAATGACTAGTAAAGTCTCGGGATACAAAATCAATGCTCAAAAATCAGTTGCATCTCCATACATCAACAACGTTTAAGCAAGAACCAATTCGAGAACACAATTCAATTAAAAATGGCCACACACACACAAAAAAACCCCTCAGAATACATCTAACCAAAGAGGGGAAAAATCTTTACAATGAGAACTACAAAACACTTCTGAAAGAAATCAAGGACGACACAAATGGAAAAACATCCCATGTTCATGAACTGGAAGAAATTAATATCCTTAAAATGTCTATACTGCCTAAAGCAATCTATAGATTCAACACAATCCCCATCAAACTACCAAATCTAAAAACTACAATACTTAAATTCATAGGGAAACAAAAAAGAGCCTGAATAGTTAAAGCAATCCTAAGCAAAAAGAATAAAGTCAGAGGCATCACACTGCCAGACTCCAAACTTTACTATAAGGCTATTGTAACCAAATCAGCATGGTACAAAAATAGACACATAGACCAATGGAACAGAATAGAGATCCCAGAAATAAAACTGCTGACCTACAACCAATTGATCTTTGACAAAGTGGACAAAAACAAACACTGGGGAAAGCACACCCTACTTAACAAATGATGCTGGAAAAACTGGCTAACCCTATGCAGAAGAATGAAACTGGACTCCCATCTCTCACCACATACAAAAATCAACTCAAGATGGATTAATGACTTAAACATAAGATCCCAAATCATAAAAATCCTAGAAGAAAAAGTCTAGAAAGCACTCTTCTGGACATTGGCGTAGGCAAAGAATACATGACCAAGTCCTCGAAAGCAAATGCAACAGAAACCAAAATTGATAAGTGGGACCTAATTAAATGAAACAGCTTCTGCACAGCAAAAGGAACTATCAACTGAGTAAATACACAATCTGCAGAACAGGAGAAAATATTAGTAAATCATGCATCTGGCAAATTCTAATAGCCAGTGGGCAAAGGACATGAACAGACACTTCTCAAAGGAAAATACACAAACAGCCAACTAACATGAAAAAATGTTCAACATCACCAATCATCAAAGAAATGCAAATTGGCTGGGCACAATGGCTTACGCCTGTAATCCCAGCACTTTGGAAGGCAGATGCCAGAGGATAGCTTGAGCCCAGGGGGTCAAGATCAGCCTGGCTAACTGGGCGAGACCTCGTCTCTACAATAAATAAAAAAACTAGCCAGGTGTGGTAGCCTGTGTCTGTGGTTTCAGATACTTGGAAGGCTGAAGCAGAAGGACCATCTGAGCCCAGCAGGTCGATGGCCGTGAGCATGCCACTGCACCCCAGCCTAGGAAACAGAGCGAGACTCTGACTCCAAAAAAAAAGAAAAGAAATGCAAATCAAAATCACAATGAGCTACCATCTCACACCAGTCACAGTGGCTTTTAATAAGTCAAAGAAACAATGGATATTGGTGAGGCTGAGGAAAAGGGAGTGGTCATACTCCATCGGTAGGAATGTCAGCTATGTCAGTCCCTGTGGAGAGCAGCTTAGAGATTTCTCCAAGAACTGAAAGTGGATCCATCATTTCATCCAGCAATCCCACTACTGAATGCATACCCAAAGGAGCATTAACTGTTCTAACGAAAGACATCTGCACTTATATGTTGATCGCAACAATAGCAAAGACATCTAACAAAAGACATCTGCACTTATATGTTTATCACAACAATAGCAAAGACATGGACCCAACCCAGATGCCATTGACGGTGGACTGGATAATGAAATTGTGGTACAGACACCATGAAATACCATACATCATAACAAAGAGCAAAAATCATGTCCTTGGCAGCAACATGGATGCAGCTGGAGACCAATTTTCTAAGTGAATTAACACAGAAACAAAATTGAAAACTGCAATTTCTCAGAAGTGGGAGCTTAACGGTGGGTGCACATGAGCACAAGGATGGAACAACAGACACTGGGGACTCCTAAGTGGGGGAGGAAGGTAGAAAAACTATCCATTGGGTACCATGTTCACCACCTGAATGATGAGCTCACCAACCTCATCATCACACAATACACCTATGTAGCAAACCTGCCTGTGCACACCCAAATCTAAAATAAAATAAAATTTAATTTAAAAAATAACACATAAAAGTGCTCGGGATGCTCCCTGACAGAGCACTCAGGAAGTGTCAGCCACCGACATCTCCTCATCTGGCTATGTGCTTGCTCCCTGCTATGGTCCAAATGTTGGTGTCCAGCCGAGAAAGGGGAGTCCCCGACCTTCTTTAAGAGGACTCTGGCCTCACAAATTGAATTAGTGCGCTTACAAAAGGGACTCCAATGAGCTCCCACCTTCTGCCATGTGAAGACACAGCGGGAAGTGCCCAGCCTTGAGGCAGAGAGCAGTCCCCTCCAGGGCTCTGGCACCTTGCCTTGGCCTTCCTGGTCTCCAGAACTGTGAGCAACACATTCCCACTTACAAATGACCCAGTCTACGTATTCTGTTACAGCAGGCGGAGTGCATGAAGACACTGCCCCTATGATCACGACCCCTGGAGCTCCCACACCTGCTCTCTCCTCTACTCTCACCACTGAGCCCAGGCACTCAGCCCGGGTGCTCATGGCCTCTTGCAGCATCTTCCAGTCTCCTGGGCTTGGCGGCCTCTAACACCGCTGTCAGGGTTCTTCCAAGACGAATGCTGCTGCTTCTCTCCTCAGAAACCTTGGGCACCTTTGCACTATCCTCAGAACAGAGTCCACGTTCTTAGCCTGACTATCTGCTTTGCAGTCTGACTTCAAGCTACTTTCTAGGATTTGACACTCATCAGTTCCCCACTCCTGGTGCTGACAACTCAGTAGACCCCTCACCCATGAGCCCTTCCATCTCCACACCGCCTCTGCTTCCTCTTCCCCACTTGTCAAGTGCTCATACAGCAAGGTTGCACCCTCTGCGATGCGTTCGCAGCAATCCCCAGCCTCAGCACGGTTCCTGCTGCTTGCTTCATCAGTACCTTGGAGTTTCCCTCTATACAAATGTGAGCTGGGTCTACTCAATATTTTCCACATCTCTTTTTAGCTTCTGAACATATAGAAAATAGTTATAACAATTTTTATGGCCAGGTGTGGTAGCTCATACCTGTAACCCCAGGGCTTTGGGAGGCCAAGGTGGGAGGCCAGGAGTTTGAGACCAGCATGGGCAAAATAGTGAGACCCTGTATCTACCAAAATAATAATAATAATAATTTTTAATGCCCATATGCTATTTCTGGCATATCTCTTTTCTGAACCAGTTTTAACTGACTCCTTGTAGGTCATATTTTCCTACCTTGTAATTTCTGACTGGATGCCAGACATTGCAAAATATACTCTTTGGGTGTTGGACATTTTTGTATTCCTGTAAGTTTTCTTGAGCTTTGTTCTGGGATGCAGTTAAGTCACTTGGCAACAGATCTATCTTTTTGGTCTTGCTTTTAAGACACTAGGTGGGGGCAATCCCTTCAGGTCCTCTCCCACTGTGGGAGCTTTTCTACCCTCTCAATAAATCCTGCTTTCTTATTAAAAAAAAAAAAAAAAGAAGATACTAGGTTGGACCATAGACATGTTTAGTACAGGGCTAACCATTGCCCTCTATTGAGGCAGGACCTTTCTGAGTACTCTGCCTGGAGGCCCTGCAGATGCGCAGTATGGGTGTTGAGTGAATGAAAGACTGCTCAACTTTTTGAACACTTCAGACCTGGGAAACTGAAATGAAGCCGGCACCAAAACCTGAACTATCAGACAATAATCCACTCTGCGTATCTCCACTGTGTCCCTCTCATGCGCCTTCCTCTCTAGCCTACATGAGCTTTTTACAGTGCCCCACAAATACCCACTTTTATCTTTTCAGAATTCTACTCATCTTTCAAGGTTCAGACAAGATTTATGTATGAGTTGCCCCGTTAAATGTTTTCCTTTGACTTTAAACTTCTACAAAACATCTGGAATATTTCTTTTTTCTTTTTCTTTTCTTTTTTTTGAGTCATTGGAGTCTCACTGTCACCCAGGCTAGAGGAAGGACAGTGGCATGCTCACGGCCACCGCAACCTTGACCTGCTGGGCTCCAATCCTTCCACCTCAGCATTCCAAGTAGCTGGAACTATAGGCATGCGCCACCACACCTGGCTAATTTTTTTGGTTTATTGTAGAGATGAAGGCTCACCAAGTTGCCCAGGCTGGTCTGAAACCTGTGGGCTCAGGCAACCCTCTCACCTCGGCCTCCCAAAGTGCTGGGATTATAGGCATGAGCCACCATGCCCTGCCTGGTATATTTCTTATACTCCTTTGTATTGTTTTCTCTTTTTTTTGCAGAAATGGGGCCACACTATATTGCCCAGGCTGGTCTCAAACTTCTGGCCTCAAATGATCCTCCAGCCTTGGCCTCTACAGTGCTGAGATTATAGGTTTCAGCTATCTCACCTGACCTGTTTTCCTTTTTATGTGCATATTTTTTGTTTTTCCTAATTACACTGAAAAGGCTGGGGATAATAATACAGTTCTTCTCTATGTCATTAACTAGAATTTGATGGCTATATCAAACATGCCCAAGGAATCCTGTCGGAAATATGTAGCATAAGCCTCATAAACAGTCATTCTGTCAACTCATCAACGGGTGAGAGGAGAGGACTCCAGAATCTAAGTGATCTCTCCATTTCCACTGTTGATAACGACATGATCACCCGCAGAAGATATCTGTTGCTTTCACCCACATGGTATCTCTTCCCTCTTCTTTTGTGACAATAACTCTATTTCCTTTGGGGACCCACTGTCTACTTCTCCATTAAGCCTTGGTGGAAACATCCTTCAATACCCTTCACCCTCCTCTGGCCTAGGGGTAAACAAAAGACAGTTGAGGCAATCCAACACTCTCTGTGAACAGCAAAGGAAAGAAAGACCATGGTTCAGGCAGATTGATTCCATGGTAGACCCTGAAATGACTACTGTCACTTAGGTTCTTTGAGATGTCTTTGTTCAGGTCCTTTCAGAGGACCTGATGTTCATTTACCCTTCCAAATAAATCATTTTCTTCTTAAATTAGCTAGAGTTTGCTGCACTGTTTGCAAACAATGAATACTAACAAATACACAGCCTTTGACTCTTGTTTAAATGTCTGGGTCTATGACATGGTTCATAATTTTTAGCATTTTACTGAATGCTACAAATCATATCTACAAAAATACCAAAAGCAGGCAACTCATTCAGATCCAAAATGATTCAGATATGTAATCGTTGGTGAAACACTGGTCTCCAATGTTTGACGAAACAGACTTCTAGGACTGTACTACTCCCCAAGCTAAAAGGGCTGCCTAGCATCAACCAAGAAGCACTTAAACATGTCTTTCTAAGAGTCAACTAGAAACGTTTAGTCTTATTAGAAAAGCCGGGCTCGGTGCTCAGCCTGTAATCCTGTGCCTTGGGAGGCTGAGGTGAGTGGAGTGCCTGAGGCCACGGGTTCGAGACCCGCCTGGGCAACTTGGCGAGACCTCATCTCTACAATAAATAAAAAAATTAGCCAGGTGTGGTAGCGCGCACCTGTAGTTCCAGCTACTTGGAAGGCTGAGGCGGAAGGATCGCCGGAGCCCAGCAGGTCGAGGCTGCAGTGGCCGGGAGCGGCCACTGCACTCCAGTCTGGGCGACAGAGTAAGACTCCAATTCAAAAAAGAAAAAAAAGAAAGAAACGGCTGGAACTTTATTTTGTGAAAACTGTTTTAACTATGGTCATTCTCTGCTCAAGAACCTAAACGTTTGTGCTGCGGGAACCATTTTTCATGTCTTTTGCTTTTCCCAATGTACTTCATTCAGTGACAGGCTCACAGCAATATTTCTATTAATTAATTTACCGAATTAGTGCTTTAATGTAACTGTCAACTTGTATTTCTCAAGGGTTAGTACTTTGTTTTGTGCCAATGAAAAATCCTGTTCGTTCTGGGTACAAATACATGTTTCCCCTAAAAACGTCTTAATATACTTAAAAGAAATTTTAAAATGTTGCAAATATGCTATCATTCTGTGCTACACACACTGCCGACCAGGCCCCTGGGATTTCTAGTAATCTGGCTGGAACCCATCTAAGATTTTAACATCTTTTCATTCCTACCATGCCTAGAGTCAAAACAGCACGTGACACTGTTTTTCCCGATATGGGTTTCCGGACGATGACAGCGACAGGTCTGCCCGCTGGACGCCGGCGTCCTTCCC
>NW_007247381.1:54681-59276 GCF_000164805.1 Carlito syrichta
CGGGACCGGCCGGGCCCCGCCCCAGACACACCCACTTCCGCTTCGCCCCGCCCCCAGATGACCTGGCCCCGCTCCAGACACACCCCCTTCCGCGTCCGTCCCGCCTTTGGCCGGTCGGGGCTCCGCCCCAAACACGCCTCCTTCTGCGCCCGCTCCACCTCTGACAGGTTTGGCCCCACCCCTCGATCCCAATTGGCCGAACGGAGGGGGCGTACCCGCCCTGAAAATGAAGTTGTGGGCCGCAGCCCCAGCCCGACCTGTGTGGTTCGGGATTGTGCTGCGGCCAATTTGTCGGCTTCTGCCCGGAGACTTGGGTATTGAAGAATGCGCTCCTAGCCAGGAATTTGACAATCTGTGTTCGCCTCCTGCTTCTTTTTCAAAAGTACACTCTTTTGGGGCTGGGGTAGTTTTTGTTTGCAAGCCCAGCCCTTTGCTCAGGTAGAACGGCGGTAAAATCCTGCTCCACCAGCAGAGGGACCGGAGCGGAATAGATTCGTTTCCGTGACATGTTTGCAGATTCTACCAGGGGGAAGAGAGGCAGCTCGGAATATTTAGGGCTTGCTTCTTTTTAAACGGAATAAAAAAAGAAAGCTGTAATGAAAATCTCTGAAAACGCATAATGCTTGTAAAAATATAAGTATACCAGGAAAGTGAAATTTTTTGTTATTACCAGCTCCCAGAGAAAACTTTGATACCAGTTGGAGTATAAACATTTTCATACTTTTTTTTGGAATCAGTCTCACTCTGTCGCCCAGAGGCACCTTACCGCAGCCTCAACCTCCCGGGCTCAAGCGATCCTTCTGCCTCAGCTTCCTGTGTAGCTGAAACTACAGGTGCGCGCCACCACGCCCAACTCAGTTTTTAGATTTATTGTAGAGACGAGGTCTCACCAAGTTGCCCAGGCTGGTCTCGAACTCGTGGACTCAGGCAATCCTCTTATCCTCCCGCAAAGTACTGGGGTTACAGGCATAAGCCACGGCACCTGGCCCACTTTCATACTTTTTAATGATTATTTTGCACATTGCTCATGAGGTTAGTGAAATAAAACTACTCAAATATCATCAAAGGAATAGATGGTGTAGGACTCTTGTGATCTTAAAAGTCTCATAATCTTGAGATTCTACGAATTATTTCTCAAGAACCTTTTCTAGACATGCATTTCCCCTCACCATTTTATTTTGAAAATTCTCAAGCCTACATAAGTGTTGACAGACTAGTACAATCAACATTCATGTACCCCTCACAGTTATTAATCAGTTTTGTGGGGTTGCTTTTTTTTTTTAAGTTGGAGTCTCACTCTGTCACCCAGACTGGAGTGCAGTCGCACACTCACAGCCACCCCAGCCTCAACCTGCTGAGCTCAGGTGATCCTTCTGTCTCAGCCTTCTAAGTAGCTGGGACTACAGGTACGTACCACCACATCATCTATTTTATTTTTAATTGTAGAGATGAGGTCTCACCAAGTTGCCCAGGCGGGTCTCGAACCCGCGGGTTCAGGCAATTCACTCACCTCAGCCTCCCAAAGGCGCGGGATTACAGGCTGAGCCACCGAGCCCGGTTTGTGGGGGATTTTTTTGAGTTGGAGTTTCACTCCGTCACCCAGGCTGAAGTGCAGTCGCACACTCACAGCCATCCCAGCGTTGACTTGCTGGGCTCCGGTGATCCTTCTACCTCAATCTTCCAAGTAGCCGGAACTACAGGCACATACTATTTTTTGATTTATTGTAGAGACGTGGTCTCACCAAGTGCCCGGGCTGGTCTCAAACCGGCAGGCTCAGGCAATCCACTTATCTCAACCTCCCAAAGTGCTGAGTTTACAGGCTGAGCCACCCAGCCCAACCTATCAGGTGTTAATCTTATGTCACCGTTGTTCTCTGTGTGTGTGCATGTGTATATCACATTTGCTTTATCCAGCCTCTCTTGTTGGGCACTTAGGTTGATTCCATATCTTTGCAATCGAGAATAGTGCTGCGCTAAACATGTGAGGGCAGCTATTTTTTTTTAAATATAAAGATCTATTCCTTTGGGTAGATACCTGGTAGTAGTATTGCTAGATAGAATGGTAGTTCTATTTTTAGTTCTCTGAGAAATCTTCATATTGTTTCCCACAAAGGTTATACTAATTTACATTCCCACCAATAGGTTATAAGTGTTCCCTTTTCTCTGCATCCTTGCCAGCAGATAAAGGATGCAGACAAAAGTTTTTAGACTGTTAAAACATAGCCCTTCTGACTGACATAAGATGGTATTGCATTGTGGTTTTACTTTGAATTTCTCTGATGATTAGTGATGAGTACTTTTTCATGTTTGTTGACCACTTGTATGTCTTCTTTTGAAAAATACCTAAGCTGGTGCAGGGGCTTACATCTGTAATCCCAGCACTTTGAGATGCTGAGATGAGAGGATTGCCTTACCCCAGGGGTTCGAGACAGCCTGGGCAACTTGGTGAGACTTCGTCTCTACAATAAGTAAAAAATGAGCCAGGTATGGTGTGTGCACCTATAATTCCAGCTATTTGGAAGGCTGAGGCAGGAGGATCACCTGAGCCCATCAAGTTGAGGCTGCGGTGGCTGTGAGCATGCCCCTGAACTCCAGCCTGGGCGATGGAATGAGACTCACTCGAAGGAAGGAAGGAAGGAAGGAAGGAAGGAAGGAAGGGAAAGAAAGAAACCTTTCTCTCTTTCTTTCTTGAAAATACCTGTTCATATCCTTTGTCCACTTTTTTGTTGTTGTTGTTGAAGTCTCACTCTGTCACCCAGGATGGAGTACAATGGTAAGCTCACAGCCACTGCAGCCTATACCTACTGGGCTCAGGTGATCCTTCTGCCTCAGCTGTCCAAGTAGCTGGAACTACAGGCATGCACCACCATGCCCAGCCAGGTTTTTGATTTATTGTAGATGAGGTCTCACCAAGTTGCCCAGGCTGCTCTCAAACGGGCAATTCTCTCACCTCTGCCTCCCAAATGCTGAGATTATAGGCGTGAACCATCGTGCCTGGCCTTTGTCTACTTTTTAATGGAGTTATTTGGTTTTTCTTGTTGAGTTGTTTGAGTTCCATGTCGATTCTGGATATTAGCCCTTTGTCAAACGCATAGTTAGCTAATTTTTTTTCATTCTATAGTTTGTCCATTTAGTTAAGTCCCATTTATCTATTGTTTTTGTTTTGTTTGCTTTTGAGACTTGATCCTAAATTCTTTGCCTAAGTCAATGTCCAGAAAAATTTTTTTCTAGGCTTTCTTCTAAGATTTTTATACTATCAGTTCTTACATTTACATCTTGAGTTAAATTTTGTATATAGGGACAGACATGGGTCCAGTTTCATTCTTCTGCATATGGCTAGCCAATTTCCCCAGCACCATTTGTTGAGTACTTTTTTTTTCCTTTTTGAGTCAAAGACTCACTCAGGCTGGAGTGCTCATGGCCACTGCAGCCTCGACCTCCTGGGCTCTGGCAATCCTTCTACCTCAGCTTTCCAAGAAGCTGGAACCACAGGTGCACACCACAATGCTGGCTAATTTTTTGATTTATTGTAGAGACAAGGTCTTGCCCAGACTGGTCTCGAACTCTTGTGCTCAAGCAATCTCTTGCCTCAACCTCCCAAAGTGCTGAAATTACACACGTGAGCCACCATGCCCAGCCCTGAATAGAGTATCATTTTTTTCAGTGTGTATTCTGTTGACTTTGTCAAAGATCAGTTGGTTGTAGGTGTGCAGCTATCTTCTGGCTTCTCTGTTCTGTCCCCTTGGTCTATGTGTCTATTTTTATGCCAGTACTATGCTGGTTTGCTTACAATTGCCTTACAGTATAATTTGAAGTCAGATAATGTGATGTCTCCAGGATTACTTTGACTATTCAGGCTCTTCCAAATGAATTTCAGGATTTTTTTTCTAATTCTGTGAAAAATGATGTCGGTAATTTGATAGAAATTGCATTGAATCTGTAGATTGCTTTGGACAGCATGGTAATTTTAATGACATTGATTCTTCCAATCCATGAGCAGAGAATGTTTTCCATTTTTTGGTGTCACCTACAACTGCAAGAATTTTGGACAGGGCTTGCTGAGTTTCCCTGCTCTGGCTGTTATCATTAGATCATACTCTTTATGTCCAACCACATTTCTACATAATGTCCATTCTTCATCAAACTGAAGCTTATGAATAGACAGTGAGTCATGTAAAACTTGGATTAAATACATCTCTTATGCTTTTCTCTTGTTAACTTGTTTTTTGTCATAGAAATGTCAGCAGAACCTTATGAGGAGGAAAGGGATTACACTTTTTCAGTCCCTACACTTCCAACAGTTCATCATTAAAATATCTGAGTCTGAAGCCCCATGCTTCCTTTAAGTGTTTTTTAATCTTTTAATTTCCCTTAAGTGTTAGGGAAAAGTGAAAGACAATTATAAAGTAAGTTATAAAAGTAAAAGGTAGCTGGGCTCGGTGGCTCAGCCTGTAATCCCGCGCCTTTGGGAGGCTGAGGTGAGTGGATTGCCTGAGCCCGCGGGTTCAAGACCCGCCTGGGCAGTGAGACCTCATCTCTACAATAAATCAAAAAATCAGCCGGGCGTGGTAGCGCGCGCCTGTAATTCCGGCTCT
>NW_007247381.1:59408-61713 GCF_000164805.1 Carlito syrichta
ACTCAAAAAAAAAAAAAAAAAGTAAAAGGTAATTATTTTATAAGTTAATGGGTGATACCTATATATAGTCCTAGTTGGATTTTTCTATAATTATCTTAAGCGTCCCTATCATCAGAAATGCACATATCCCAATTCTGTCTTTGGATAATATTTTGTAGATAAATCTCTCTTTAGATACCCAGAGAGATGCCACTGAAGATTTCTCTTTCAGTGAACAGAGAAAGTAAGTCAATGAGGTTGGTGCGGTGGCTCACGCCTATAATCCTAACACTTTGGGAGACTGAGGTGAGAGGATTGCCTGAGCCCACGGGTTCGAGACCAGCCTGGGCAACTTGGAAAGACCTCATCTCTACAATAAACCAAAATAAAAAATTAGCTGGGCGTGGTGGTGTGTGCCTGTAGTTTCAGCTACTTGGAGGGCTGAGGTGGAAGGATCACTGGAGCCCAGCAGGTCGACGCTAGGATGGCCATGAGCATGCCACTGCGCTCTAGCCTGGGCGACAGAGTGAGCCTCCAACTCAAAAAGAAAAGAAAAGAAAAAACAAGTAAATGGTTATTTTAGTATATCAAATTATATTTTGTTTATGTACTTTTTTTCTAGAAAAAGTTTTTTTATCCTAGAAAGAAAATTATTAAGGATATTGTAAGCAATTGGAAATATTTTACAGTTTCCACTTATTTGTTTCATAATCCGTTGTGTCTTTCAAAGCACTATGTACTACAAATAGAATCTAGTTGTAAACAGACATCTCAAATCTGAGTGTCAAAGGACTCTGTGTGACCCAGGATCTGTGAAATTTCAGACTTGATAGCCAGCACCTGCCCCGCTCCCTACTGGTTTGTCTTCTCCTATGTTTCTGTGATCTCGAATCCTTGTTTTTGAAGTCAGAGGATTGCTTGAGCCCAAGGGTTTGAGATCAGCCTGGGCAACTTGGCGAGAACTTGTCCCTACGATAAATCAAAAACGTAAATGTTTTACGTTTATCATAAACATTTTTAAAGTCTGAAATATACACCAAACTGCTAACCTAACTCTAATTCATATGATAAAAGAGCTGATTTTCTTATTATGTAAAGATCATTTCAAATCAATATTAAACAAAGAAAATGCCCAGAAGAAAAATAGACAAAAAATATGAACAAGTAGTTCACAGAAATAGAAATGCAAACAGCATAAGGAAAAAATGTTAACTTCATGGCCAGGCATAGTGGCTCACACCTGTAATCCCAGCACTTTGGGAGGCCAAGGCAGAAGGATCCCTTAAGCCCAGGAGTTCTAGACTACCCTGAGCAACATAGCAAGACTTTGTCTCTACAAAAATAAAAGATAAAAAAAGTAGCTGGGCATGGTGGCATGCACCCAGAGACTGAGGCAAGAGGATCACTTGAGCCAAGGAGGTTGAGGATGTAGTGATCTGTGATTGTGCTACTGCCCTCCAGTCTGGGCAACAGAGCGAGACCCCAACTTCAAAAAAAGAAAAGAAAAATATGTTCAACTTCACTCAATTTTTAAGATACAGATTAAAACAACAAAAGATGCCATTTTACATATCAGAGTGACAAAGATGAGAAGTATTAGTGAGAGTGTGGGAAATAGTCACACACTGCCAGAGACGGTGTGGATAACTGCAGGTTTGAGGGCAATTTGGGCAAATTCGTCAAACCTATCAAATCAACATTTATCCAAGTTTTAGATATTTGCTCTTTGACTCTACACATTTTTTTTGCAGTTATACTAAAACAAATGAGAAAGATAAGTTTACTGATATTTGTTGCAACATTGTTTCCAAATCTCCACTCTGTTAAGAGCAGTAACAATCTGAATATCCTAAAACAGGGGACTACTTAACATAAAACATTGCACCAACGAAGCTTGCCATTAGAAAGCATAGGATTAGATCTACAGGCGCTGATTTATATGTGCTGCAGAAAGATACAACCAAATAAAAATCATCCATTTGCAATTATTAATACATTTGCTTTTGCATACTTATGAAAATTTTCTGCAAGAATACACAGGAACCATTAATGGTCACCTCTGCAGAAGAGGACTGGAAATGGAGAATGTTTCCTCTCCAGTTTAAGTTTTTCTGCATTCTGAAATTTTTACCATGTATGACTTTTCAAACTCAATTTTAAAATGTTTGATTCTACAGGTAATTCACTTATACAGTAAGCAGTTTGGTGTGTTTTCCCAGATTTTTTTCTGTATATATATATATATACAGAAAAACTTTATATATATTTATATATTCTGTATATAAATATATATATATATATTTTTTTTTTTTTTTTTTTTTTTTTT
>NW_007247381.1:61746-62121 GCF_000164805.1 Carlito syrichta
ACTACAGGCGCACGCTACCACGCCCGGCTAATTTTTGATTTATTGCAGAGATGAGGTCTCACCAAGTTGCCCAGGTGGGTCTTTTTCTGTATATTTTATAGCACATACTTGCATATTAAAATATTTAGTTTCCTAATTATATCATAACTTTTTTCTTGCTGTTTGTAGGACTTTTTTTTTTTTGGACTAACGTATAAAGATCTACCTAATTATTTTATTTTATTTATTTATTTATTTATTTTGAGTTGGAGTCTCACTCTGTTGCCCACACTGGAGAGCAGTGTCTGCTCCCGGCCACCGCAACCTCGACCTGCTGGGCTCCAGCGATCCTTCCACCTCAGCCTTCCAAGTAGCTGGAACTACAGGTGCGCACTA
>NW_007247381.1:62141-76481 GCF_000164805.1 Carlito syrichta
GCTAATTTTTTGATTTATTGTAGAGATGAGGTCTCGCCAAGTTGCCCAGGCAGGTCTCCAACCCACGGGCTCAGGCAATCCATTCACCTCAGCCTCCCAAAGCGCAGGATTGCAGGCTGAGCCACCGAGCCTGGCTCCTAATTATTTTTAAATGGCTGAATAATAGTCTAATTATGGATGCACAGTTCAATCAATCCTCAGATAATGGACGATCAGGCTGCCCAGTTACCTGACCTTTCAGACAATCCTGTACACGGACATTCTCCTCTTCCTTCTGTGCATGCAGGTATCCCCCTTGGTGCACATGTGGAGATATTTTCTGGAACAGGTCCACACCAGGGTCCTAGGAAACCCCAGAAGGGCTGGCGGAGGCACAGGAAGACACATACAACCTGCAGCAGTGGCACTGATGTCTGCAGCCAGTACCCGCCTTGGGGGATCCTGCTGGCACAGAACTGGCTGCTGCCCAGCAGGTTCTGTCTGAGCATTCGCCTGATCCTTGCCAGGCCTTGCAGCCTTACTCCTGCCATGCCCTGGGGTCTGTGGGGACTCTCTGTCAGAGGACAAGTTCCAGCCCAATGTAAGTCGCAGAACTCCCTCAGGAGCCTGGGAGCACTGGGCAGCTGCTGCCTGGACCTGCCCGGAGGTGTTCCTCCAGCCTGCGGACTGAGCAGATAGCGCCTGCACCTCATTTTAGGGTCTGAGTTTAAAGGTTCTTTTTAGAACGTCTGCAGGACACATTTTTATTTTCTTTTGAGTTGGAATCACTCTGTCACCCAGGCTGGAGTGCAATGGCATAATTACAGCTCACCACAGCCTTGACCTCCTTGGCTCAAGGGATCCTCCTAACTCAGCCTCCCGAGTAGCTGGGACTACAGGCACATACCACCATGTCCAGCTAATGTTTTGATTCTTGTACAGACACGGTCTGGTCTCCAACTCCTAGGTTCAAGCAATCCTTTCACCTCGGACTCCCAAAGTGTAGGGATTACAGGCGTGAGCCAATGTGCCTGGCCCTACAGGACAAACTTTCTTGATTCCAGATTATAATATATACACCTTTGCCTTCCATCTCTTCTGCTTGAAACTGCCTTACCATTTTAGGGAGTCTTTACATTCTGAACACACTGGTCCCTGGTGACCTGTCCCCCTTCCACAGCCAACAAGATGTGGAGGAAAGAACTCTGGAGCCAGAAAACTCAGCTTGAATTCCAGCTCTGCACCATACCCCTGTGCCTTGCCTTCCTTATCTGTAAAATGGACAGATAATACTCATTTCACAAGGGGCTGGTGAGGATGAAATCTTTCATCCTGTGTAGCCTGGCACATATGAGGGGACATTCCATACCTCCTGCCTCCCCAACTTCTTGGTGCTGTGGGCTGAGGGGAGGGGCCGGCGAGGTCTCTCGGGCATTGAGCACAGCACTGCACATCATTAAGCACTTAGTACATGCTTCGGATTAAGTTGGGCAGCGTCCTCTCTCTCTGATGAGATGCTTTTCCTCGCAGAAGCTCAGATGGCATCTCTGTTGAATTCAGCAGGTGGTTTTGCAAATCGTAACAACGGTTTGTCCCCAGCATGGGAGGCCCACTCTTACTTGGCTCCGGGCTCTGCTTCTAGGCCTTTGGACAAGGATGCCTAGAACGTGAGGGCCTGCCCGATGGTTGAGAACGTGGGAAAGGAACATCGAAGAGAGATGGCGGAAGCTGGGGCTCGGCAGTGGCCGAAGGACTGGTGTGTTGCCTACGATGTCACCCAGCCCCTCACAGGACAGCAGGGGAGAGGCAACTGTGGGTGAGGGTTCCAGAAGCCCAGAGGTGAGCTGGGTTCTCCTGGTGCTTCTGCCTTTCCTGATTTCCACAGGAAGCCGTTTATACTGGGATCCCCCAGGACTATGGGTGAGGTGGGCTCTTTCGGGATCTGGGAGCCCATGGGGCCTTCTGCTCTGCTCCAGTCCTCCCCAACTGCCCTCCTCCTCAGAAGCAAGGGTCATGCTCTTCCTTCTCCATTCCTACCATCTAGCTTGAATCTCATGTTGCTGGAGCAGGGCCTGGACGCCCCACCCTTTTCCCCCAGCAGTTTGTCATAAAATCTCTTTCCAGGGAGCCGGGCTTGGTGGCTCAGCCTGTAATCCCGCGCCTTTGGGAGGCTGAAGTGAGTGGATTGCCTGAGCCCGCGGGTTCGAGACCCACCTGGGCAGCGAGACCTCATCTCTACAATAAATCCAAAAATCAGCCGGGCGTGGTAGTGCATGCCTGTAATTCCGGCTACCCGGAAGGCTGAGACGGAAGGATCGCCGGAGCCCAGCAGGTCAAGGCTGCGGTGGCCGGGAGCGGCCACTGCACTCCAGTCGGGCGACAGAGTGAGACTCCAACTCAAAAAACAAACAAACAAACAAACACAAAATCTCTTTCCAGCAAACTGAGGGCCTCCCCGGAGGAGTCTTCTGTGAGTGACACCTCCGTCTCCTGCATCCTTCCTCCTCTCCCTCCCCTGCTCCGCTCCAGCGGCTGCTCCCTGGTAAGCAGGGAGGTTAGGGCGGGACGGATGCCCGTCCCAATGTTCTTGGGGACCGCAGCCTATCTAAAGCTTTAGGAGAGAACTTGCCTTCTCATATCTCTACAATTCCAGTGGTGAGGCCTCCAAACCACACCTGCACGTAGAGGCGCAGGTCTCACCCAGCCCGCTGGGCGGCGCTGTTCCTCCATTAGTAGGGTGGAGGCCGCAGACTCCAGAAGCGTCGTGGTCTCTTCTCACGAAATGGGACAAATATTGAGAGTTTCTGGCTAAGCGCTTGGAGAGAGATGTTCATGTTTCCTGTTAGTGACGTGCTCGAGGAGGCTTTTAGGCGAATGCTAAAGAAGTGAAGGGAGCGATTACTTGACTAGCACTGAGCGTGGGTCAGCCATTGTGCTAAGAGCCTGATGTCCCTAACATCCAAAGACAGAATTGAAACATTTGAGACCCCAATTCCCCTCATTTTCATCATCAGTAAGACCAGATTGCAAAGTCCGACATTAGACTTTTGCTGTATACCTGGGTGTGTCCTTCTTTGTGCAGGGGTAGGAAGATGAAGCCCCGTAGCATAACCAAAATTCTTTTACTGTGAGTTTGGTAAGAGACATTCTAGGTGCCCTTATTTTCTCCTTCTGAAGGAGGAGGGGGGGGAATGGAGATTAAGATTTATTACATGAGCCGGACTCGGTGGCTCAGCCTGTATTCCCGCGCCTTTGGGAGGCTGAGGTGAGTGGATTGCCTGCGCCCGCGGGTTCGAGACCCGCCTGGGCAGTGAGACCTCATCTCTACAGTAAATCAAAAAATCAACTGGGCGTGGTAGTGCGTGCCTGTAATTCCGGCTACTCGGAAGGCTGAGGCAGAAGGATTGCCGGAGCCCAGCAGGCGAGGCTGCGGTGGCCGGGAGCGGCCACTGCACTCCAGTCTGGGCGACAGTGAGACTCCAACTCAAAAAAAAAAAAAAAAAAAAAAAGATTTATTACATGCCCACTACTTAGCAGGTATTATGCTGTTGCTTTATAAAAGTTATCTCGTTAAACCTCATAACCTTGTTAGGTAAGTGATGTCATGCTCACTTTACAGACATGGAAACCAAGCCTCAGACAGGCTAGATGACTTGACCAAAGTCACACAACTGTGCAAGGTGTAAACACAAGTATACATGACACCAGAGTCCGTGGTTTTTACTACACGCAGAATAAAAGGAAGGCAGATGTTTCTCATGGGAGAGAATGTTTTCTGTTTTCTGAAATTATCTTAAAATTGCAAGATTTGAACCTGGTGTGGTGGCTTATGACTGTAATCTCAGCACTTTGGGAGGCTGAAGTAGGAGGATTGCTTGAACCCAGGAATTTGAGACCAGCCTAAACAACATAGCGAGACCTTGTCTCTAAAAAAAAAAAAATACAAAAATTACCTGGGCATGGTGGTGCACGCTTGTAGGGCCAGCTACTTGGGAGGCTGAGGTGGGAGGATCGCTTGAGTCCAGGAGGTCGCGACTACAGTGAGCCATGGTCATGCCACTGCACTCTAGTCTGGGTGACACAGTGAGACCCTGTCTCAAAAATAAATAAGTAAATTGCAAGATTAGGAAATTTAAGATGTATTGTCTAGAAATTGATTTTGTAGACTCACGCTTTTTAAAACCATTTTTTTCAATATTGCCTTTAGAGAAATCTTACATGACTGAAAATCTTAAACTAAATGGGAAGCAATATAAAACAGTTCCATTGTAGATTTTGAGTTTCAGTGCATTCTTCTAACTTTTCTGCAGATATTACATTCAAATGAGTCTGACAATTTTGGGCAGCTTCATCTTGGCTCTAGGGAAAGAGGTCCCGTGACCTTTCCCTGCTAACATGTCAGCTTAATGTGGCAGAGGGATCAGGGTGGCTGGTTCACCAGATTGTCCTCAGTCTATCGAGAGAGTAAGTGGAGGGAGGGACACTGTTTCCCCAAGAGAATCTGACTGACTTTTAGAATATTTCCTCCTCCTCACTGTTTTCATGTTGACTCTTGGGACACCTGACAGACTGGAGGGTATCTGACGCCTGGTGACAAACATCCCTAGCAACGTTGATGACTTTTCCAAGTACCTGCTCTTATTAACTGAACAGCAGTGATGAAACCCATTAGAAGCCAAGTCATTTGGAATATAGGTGTTGCAAATGTTCTATTTTGCTTCAGCTGTTTATGAAACAACTTTTAAGATTTCCTGCCATCTGTTTCTAAATGGGGAAGGAAAAGGAAATGATTTGCAAGTATTTGAAATGTGGTGTTTCTATTTAGATTTTGGTCTGTCTCACATTTCTGCAGTTATCTTTGGTCCGGGGAGGAAGGTTTAGTTAGTTTGTGTTCTCCCAATTCGTTGGGACATTTCTTCATAGGACTGGAGGAACATGGGAGATCCATTTACATGAAACAAATGTTTTTGAGCTCCAGTTGTTTGCAAGGCATCATGTTGGACATATTTTAGTGTACTGATGTATTGGTTTGCTAGGCTATCATAAGAAAGTGCCAGAGACTGGGTGACTTAAACTGGCCTGGAGCCTGGAAGTCTGAGATTAAGGTAATGGCAGGGTTGGCTTCTTTTTGGTTCTTTTCTTGGCTTGTAGACAACATCTTCTGTCTGTACCTGGTCTTTCTTCTGTGCATGTAATGTCTGTATCCACATGTTCTGTTTTTTTGAGTCGTAGTCTCAGTCTGTCACCCAGGTATGCTCACAGCCACCACAGTCTCTATCTCCTGAGCTCAGGCAATTCTTCTAACTCAACCTTCCAAGTAGCTGGAATCACAAGTATGCACCACCACAGCCAGCTAATTTTTTAACTTATTGTAGATGCAAGGTCTCGCCAAGTTGCCCAGGCTGATCCCGAACCCCTGGTCTCAGGCAATCCTCTTACCTTGGCCTCCTAAAGTAATGGGATTACAGGTGTGAGCCACCTTGCCCAGCTCAACTGGTCTCTTCTTCTTCTTTTTTTTTTTGAGTTAGAATCTCACTCAGTTACCCAGACTGGAGTGCAGTGGCCACTCCCGGCCACCACAGCCTCGACCTGCTGGGATCCTTCTGCCTCAGCCTTCCAAGTAGCTGGAACTACAGGCGCGCACTACCATGCCCGGCTAATTTTTTGATTTATTGTAGAGATGAGGTCTCGCCAAGTTGCCCAGGCATGTCTCGAACCCACGGGCTCAGGCAATCCACTCGCCTCAGCCTCCCAAAGGCGCAGGATTACAGGCTGAGCCACCAAGCCCAGCTAACTGGTCTCTTCTTATAAGAACACTTGTTATATGAATTGGGCTCCCCCTACAGACCTCATTTTAACTTAATCATTCTGTCAAGATCTTCTCACTAAATACAGTCGCATTCTGAGATATTGACAGTTAGGACTTCAACATATAAACTTTGGGAGAACATAATCTAGTCCACTGCAGGAAGAGAGTAAGTGAGCAAGGAAGAGATGACCCATGTATCTAGGAACTCAAGAACTCCCAGCCTGGGGGAGGGGAAGAAAGTACACAGGAGATGATAATGGTTCGGTGTGATAAATGCCACATCACCACGTGGGAAGCAGTGCAGCAGGGGAGGGAATCTTCCAGCAGGGGTGGAGGTGGGAGGCCTGGAGAACCAGCAGGGATATTCAGGCCAGGGGCAGAGGCTGGCGTGGGATGAACTTGGGGGAAAATAATGTTTTAGGTTGAGGGAACAGTCTCACAAAGGGCTCCGCAGGCAGGGAAAGAGCACACTGTTTGAAGGACTAAAGGCAGTTGTGTGACTGGAGAATAGTGACAAAAGCCTGATGTTCACTGAGCGTTTTTGACATGACGGGCACTGGCATATGATGTCTTGGTTTATTCTTATAATGACTTTATGAAGTTTATAAGCTATCACTCTTCTTATTTCACTGAAGCACAGAGAGAAGTTATATGGATTGTCCAAGGCCACACACATCTGAGTGTGTTCAGGGTCGCTATCTAAGTGCAGAACCAACAGGCAGTCTAACTCCAGAGATAGCAGGTTCATTTTCCGGGCTAGGGTGAGTGAGGGTGTGTTGTGGGGGAGGGAGCAGACATGAGTGAAGGAGGAGGGTCTGGGAGGAGGTTGGTTGGGTAGGCACCTGATCAGAAAGGACCTTGTCACCACGTTAAGAGCTGACATTTTATCTATCATTTATTTATTTTAAATTGCTTTTGAGTTGGAGTCTCACCCTGTCACCCAGGCTGGAGTGTAGTCACACACTCATGACCATTGCAACCTCAACCAGCTGGGCTCCAACAATCCTTCTGCCTCAGGCTTCCAAACAGCTGGAACTACACGCATGCGCCACCACGCCCAGCTAATTTTTTTTATTTATTGTGGAGATGAGGTCTCGCCATGTTGCCCAGGCTGGTCTCAAATTTGTGAACTCAGGCAATCCTCTCGCTTCTGCCGCCCAAAGTACTGGGATTACATGTGTGAGCCACTGTGACTATTTTATATTTATTTATTTATTTAAGTCAGAGTCTGACTGTCACCAAGGTTGGAATGCAGTGGCACGCTCATGGCCACCACAGCTTCTGGGTGGCCTGAACCTGCTGGGCTCAGTGATCCTTATACCTCAGCCTTTCAAGTAGCTGGAACCGCAGGCCTACACCACCATGCCTGGCTAATTTTTTTTATTTATTGTAGACACAAGGTCACGCCAAGTTGCCCAGGCTGGTCTTGAACCCCTGGGCTCAGGCAATTCTCTTGCCTCTGCCTCCCAAAGTGCTGAGATTACAGCTGCAAACCACCATGCCCGGCCAAGACCTGACATTTTATCCCATAGGTGATGGGTGTGCATTGAAGAGTTCAAAGCCTGTGGATACATTTGATCTAGAAAAACTCTCTGGATTCCTGGGATGCAGAGCCTAGATCAGCACGTGTGGGTGTGGGATGTGGATGAGCGAGGCTGGAGACACCAGGAAGTTCTGGAAACGGGATGGTGACTGGAGCGGAAATCCAAACAAGAGACTTGGGTTCTGATCCATGGGATGAGCACCACTGTATGGACAGGAATGCAGAGGGACAAAAGGTGACAGATATTCCCGTATCTCTAATCTATAAGACATTCCCAGGCTGGACCAAAAGCTGAGGAAAAGCTTTGAGGAGGGTGGAAATGACTCCAGTTTTGAACCGGTTGAATATGGTTACCTGTGAGATCATCAGGAAGAGAGGCTGCGTGGTCAGTTGGGTGTACAATCCTGAAGCTGAGGAAGAGAGCTGGGCTGGATACTTAGGTGGGGTCATCTGCACATAAACAGTAACCAACGCCATCAGAAAGGATGAGATGAGAGAGACAGTCAGGCACGGGGTGCACACCTGTAGTCCCAGCTAATTGGGAGACTGGGGTGGGAGGATCACTTTAACCCAGGAGGTTGAAGCTGCAGTGAGCCGTGATTGTGCCACTGCAGTCCAGTCTGGGCAACAGAGTGAGACTCCAACTCAGAGAGAGAGAGAGGGAGGGAGGGAGCGCGGACATTCACAGTAAAAACAGAACAGGATAAACCCTCAGGAATGACAGCACTTTAAAGGCAGAGACGGCAGGGAACCATGTAGTCAAGGAAATCAAGGGAAACTGAGTCCAGGTAAAAGAGTCCTTCAGGAAAGATTGAGCTGCCTCGTTCAAAGCTGCTGACATTTAATGAGAAAAATGAAGACTCACCATTGTATTTGGCAACTCTGTGGAGTTCCCTCTCACTCTGACTCTCAGCTTTGGTAGGTGATTTGCTTTGGCCATTGGTACACGAGCAAGTGTGATGCCAACAGAGGTGTCCTAAGTATCTGCACACGGGGGTTTGTGCTCTTAGAGGACACCTTGTTTTGTTTTGGAATCAGAGTCTCACTCTGTCATCCAGGCTGGAGTGCAGTGGCACGTTCTGGCCACCACAGACTCGACCTGCTGGGCTCAGGGGATACTTCCGCCTCAGCCTTCCAAGTAGCTGGAACTACAGGTATGTGCCACCACGCCCAGCTAATTGTTTTATTTATTGTAAAGATGAAGTCTCACCATGTTCCTCAAGCTGGTCTGGAACCCGTAGGCTCAGGCATTCCTCTTGCCTCCACCTCCCAAAGTGCTGGGATTACAGGCATGAACCACTGCCCCCAGCCTGGAGCACATTTTTGAAGCATCAAGCCACCGTGTAAAGAGGTTCCGCTGTCCTGCCAGAAAGAGCGAATAATAGAGAGCCATCTGATCAGCCCCCAAGCTGTCCCCACTATTCTAGCTGAGGCATTTTTGGATTTTGGCCCCAATCAGGCCTCCAGATGGCTGCATCCAACACTGCAGGGAAAAGAACCACCCAGCTCAGTCCAGCCCAAACTGCAGAATTATTAGCAAATAAGTAGTTGCTGTTATTTTAAGTCACCAAGCTTTGTGTGACTAATTACAATAGCAACTGAAACAGACCTATACGGGGAGTTATGCTTCCAGGATATAAGCTAATGAGCAACCCTCCTGCAGATAACAATTACAAACTCTAGAAAAAAAACACAAAAAACAACCATCTGAGGGCTCTGCTACGTGCACAGAAGCAGTACGCTTATGGAGAAGAGTTGAAACTCAAGGACTACAACAGGGTAAGCTTCCTGTTTATTTGCAGCTTTTACTCTGAGTGAAGGTCACAATCACACCAGGGCACAGAGCAGCTAAAACTCCAGTGGAAAGCTATATTTGAAAGACAAGCTTATGGCAAACAGCTGGAACAGGAGTAGGAAATACTAGAAAGGAAAGAGCTACAGAAGGAAAGCAAAATGCTATGTATAAAATTTGCCTGACCCTGGCTGAGTTCTGAACTATGCGTGGTGACAAGGTGGCAAGCAGTACAGCTGAAGATAAAACAACAGAACTAAGAAATGAACTGCCACCCATTACAGGCGAGCCGAAGTTTGCTCCTTGATTCTAACCAAGTTAACTCCTACTGTAGTCAGACATGGTGGCACACCCCTGTAGTCTCAACTACTCAGGAGGCTGAGGCAGGAGGATTGCTTGAGACCAGGATTTCAAGGCTGTGTTGTGAATAGCCACTGCACTCCAGCCTGGGCAACATAGTGACACCCCATCTCTATCTCTAAAATGAATAAATAAATAAACAAAATGGTCAACATTCTTCAGAGAAATATAATAGAATGTACGGTCAATACAATATAACCTCAACAATGTCCAGAATAGAACCCCAAATTACTTTACATACAAAGAACCAAGAAAATGTGACCCATTCTCAAAGGAAAGGCAACCGGCAGAGGTCAACCATGAGATGGTTCAATTATTAGAACTGAAAGGATTTTACAGCAGCTGTTATAACTATGCTTAATGAGATAAAGGAAAATACACACACAATAAAGATCTGGATAGGATATGTAGTCAAGGAAGGAAATCGGGGAGAAAGAGAGACCAACAACATCCATAGACAAGTTCCTCACTTTCCTCTGCCAGGCCCATGGCAAGTCTTTGACTTGTGTTTCACCTTTGGTGAGAGTAAGTGTCTTGGTGAGGGCAGTGCATATCTCCTTGAAAAAACTCATCTACTGATAGAAAGTTAAAGGCAGAGAAAAATAGGTCAAATTTGTGTGAGTGCTGTGGGTTGGGAGAAGGAAAACTGGAGAAGCAGCACCATGATATGGAATCTGAAGAACTAACAAAAGCCTAGTTTAAAACTACTCATTCGTTATATAATCTCAGTCATTTTCTTTAGCTGTTCTAAGTCTCAAATTTTCTTACTTGCAAAATGAGGATATTAATAATATTTGCTCCAAAAGTTTGTAGAAATCAACTAGATAAATATATGTGTAAGTATAATGTGTAAAATATTGTGTCTTAAGACATGTTACTTATAGATAACACTAAATGCAGTGCAAGATATAATGAGTTTTTATCTTGAAGAATATTTGGGAACAACAAACAATAAAATAAACATAAAAGAAAAGTGCTTTCAGCAATATCTTCTATTGGACTATTTTGGAGAAATTTCCTTTTTTTCAGCTACGAACCCAATTAAAGAAATTTAATTTAGCTATTGAGAAATATACTTAACTCTAACTATACTTCACAAAGAAAACTTGTGGCTTTTTTGCACATTAAAAACAGTCTGGGCCGGGCTCAATGGCTCAGCCTCTTAATTCCAGCACTTTGGGAGGCCAAGGCCAGTGGATTGCCTGAGCCCGCAGATTCGAGACCAGCCCAGGCAACTTGGCGAGTACAAAAAGCTTTTTAAAAAACTAGCTGGAAAAAAAAAACAAAAACAAAAACAAAAAACAAAACTAGCCGGGCATGGTGGCATGTGCCTTTAGTTCCTGCTACCTGGAAGGCTGAGGCGGAAGGATTGCTGGAGCCCAGCAGGTCGACGCTGGGGTGGCCGTGAGTGTGCCACTACCCTCCAGCTTGGGAGATGGAGTGAGACTCTGACTCAAAAAAAACCAGTCTGACTTTAAAACATTTTCATATGCTATATTTTCACATACACTCTGAAATGGTTCTGTGATTTTTGCATCTTTATGTATTTTTTGATAAAATTGGAGCCTGTGAAGCTACTAGCTATCTCTCTCTTTCTCTCTCCATCCATATTAAAAATCATTGTGACATTATGACACTAAAAATGTCATTCATTGAGCATAAGAAAGTAAGTTTAAGATAAATTTTACCAACTATGTTTAAGGATTTACTTGTTTATTTATTTTATTGTAGCAATGAGGTCTCACCAACTTGCCCAGGCTGATCTTGAACCCGTGAACTCAGACAATCCTCTCACCTCGGCCTCCCAAAATGCTGGGATTATAAGCTTGAGCCACCACGCCAGGCCCAAGAACATATTTAATATAAGAAATTTATTTTGCAAGTTTGTAAAATGTCAAGACACTCATTAGCATTTCCAAAAGGATGTCTACTTCTTTGACATGGAGATTATCATGAGGACTGATAATGTAGGTGCTGGAAAGAGCTACTTATGTTGTTTGCTCTTAGATGTCATTTCTGTTCACTCCCAAATGCAGTGATATGAATGTCTAAAACCCACTATCAGAAAATGGCGTGATATTTTTTTCTTATTGAAATGAAAGGGAGAATGTATAAAATTTCCATCACAATGTGTAGCTTGACATAAATTTGCTCATTAAATCTTTGCCTAAGAGCTTGCTTGAGGGAGGACTAAAAAATGAAGGTTCCCCTCCTCCAACTTACTGACTCGTATATTTAAATGTCTACTTGATACTGCCACTTTAATGCCTACTGGGCATCTCAAAAATCAGACAAAAAAAAAAACAACCAAAAATCCAAAAAACAAACTCTGAATTTTCATCCTTTTCCTCCATTGATTGCTCAGTATCACTGAATAGAAAACCTACCTTTCAACCAGTTTCTAAAGCCAAGAAATTTGGAGGAGACCCACATTCAGGTCAACAGCAAACCCCATTGGCTCCTGTTGTAAACTTTTGAAAGATCTCTTCCCACTACCTGTTCTACTACCTCCCTAGTCTAGACCATTATTACTTCTCACCAGAACCATTTCCATGGTGCTCCCATTAGTTTCTATGCTCAGTCCTGACCCTCATCTCAGTCTATACACATCAGCCAGAGTGACCTGGGAAATTGAATCAGTAACTCTTCTGCTCAGAATACTCAGCTGACTTGCTGTCTCACTCTGAGCCATCAGAAGTCCTGACCATGACCTACAGGTAAAGAGAGCAGAACCTCAAAGTTACAGAGTCAGAGATTCTAGATCTATTCCCAGAGAATTCATACAGAACCATGAAGGTCCTAGGGCATTTGACAAAGCATTCAAGGTAATATATCTTAGAGTTGACAAAATAAGATGAAACCCTTGCTGGGGGCGGTGGCTCATGCCTGTAATCCCAGCACTTTAGAGAGGCAGAGGCAAGAGGATTGTCTGAGCACATGGGTTCGAGACTGGCCTGGGCAACATGGCAAGACCTCATCTCTACAATAAATAAAAGCCTTATCCAGGCATGGTAGCGCATGCCTGTAATTCCAGCTACTTGGAAGGTTAAGGCAGAAGGATTGCCTGAGCCCAGCAGGTCGAGGATGCAGTGGCTCTGAGCGTGCCACTGCACTCCAGCCTGGGCAACAGAGTGAGACTCTAACTCAAAAAAAAAAAAAAAAAAAATGAAACCCAGAACCTCCATTTTAACATTGAAAGAAAAATCTCTAGGGAAAGGAGAGGAATTAACCAAACCCACTATCTTCTGGAATTTTACTTTCTATTTTTTTTTTTTTTTTTTTAGTTGGAGTCTCACTCTGTTGCCCAGATTGGAGTGCAGTGGCCGCTCCCGGCCACTACAGCCTCGACTTGCGGGGCTCTGGCGATCCTTCCACCTCAGCCTTCCAAGTAGCTGGAATTACAGGCATTCGCTACCACGCCTGGCTGATTTTTTGATTTATTGTAGAGTTGAGGTCTGGCCAAGTTGCCAAGGCGGGTCTTGAACCCGCGAGTTCAAGCAATCCACTCACCTCAGCCTCCCAAAGCGTGGGATTACAGGCTGAGCCACTGAGCCCGGCTGGAATTTTACTAACAATTTGGAATCTTCTTGCAATTGTTATGCTGTCGCCACCACCAGGCTAGTACCTTAGTACCTCATTTTGTAAATGGAGATACTAAGAATACCTAGCTTATAGGGTTGTGATAAAATGTTAAATGAGTTATCAATGCAAAACACTTAGATCTAATCCTAGTACACAGTAAGCTTGCAGTAAATTTTGGCTATTAGTATTAGAACAATTCTGCTTAGTACCTAAGCCTAACAATTTCATTCAGTAATGCAACTGGTCTTATCTGAAGCAGTAACTAACTTCATTTACCTAGCATTGCTCATAGGCAGTTATTTACATGAGCAAAGATAAAAGTACGACAGATTTATCCCAAAACATTTTGATGAGGAAATACCATGTTATCTAAACGGTCTATGCACAGTTTACAAGGTCATCACTTGCCTGGACTCGGTGGCTCAGCCTGTAATCCCAGCACTTTGGGAGGCCAAAGAAAGTGAATTGCCTGAGTCCACAGGTTCGAGACCAGCCTGGGCAACTTGGCGAGAACTTGGCCTCTACAATAAATAAAAAAATTAGCCAGGTGTGGTGCGTAGCGTGGCTGTAGTTCCGGCTACTTGGAAGGCTGAGGCGGAAGGATCGCTGGAGGTTGGCAGGTTGACCCTGGGATGGCCACGAGTGTGCCGCTACACCTCAGCCTGGGCGAGGCTCCAACTCAAAAAAAAACAAACACACACACAAAAAAGTTATCAATTATAAAGTCATTGCTTAATTCTCTACATACCACTTTAATTTTGGATGGGAACATTGACACAATTTCAATTGTTTTTTAAAGATAAGTTAATATATTTTCTAAAGAAGTCATTTCCATTGTGTTTCTTAGGAGTCATTGCCTGGAATCAGGGCTGATTTAGTAAGAACTCACTTGGTTCTCTGTGAAGTGTGATTAAGGCTTGCCCATCACACCGCATTTAGGAAACTCCATCCTGTCATTCTATGATATGGCAGAAATTCAAAAATGTGTTCATGCACCACTTGGAGAACAAAGAGAAATGTAAGCTGCGTGATCAGTCATTAACAAGCAAGAAGTGTCTTGTCAGAGACAAGAGGTCTGTTTTGTTTTAGAAACCATTGATAATCTAGTTTTTTTCTAAGATTTGTCTTTGATGTCCACGTCCATGGAAAGTGCAGGATTCTAGGAAGGAGGGTGACAGGATCCACTATAGGGGCAGTTATAGGGGAAATAGAATGTGGTTTGAGGACTCTTCTCCCAAGTACTCTTGTCCTTTTTTTTTTTTTTTTTTTGAGTTG
>NW_007247381.1:76522-114414 GCF_000164805.1 Carlito syrichta
CTTCCTCCTCAGCCTTCCAAGTAGCTGGAACTACAGGCACGCACTACCACGCCCAACTAATTTTTGATTTATTGTAGAGATGAGGTCTCGCCAAGTTGCCCAGGCGGGTCTCGAACCTGTGGGCTCAGGCAATCCACTCACCTCAGCCTCCCAAAGCATGGGATTACAGGCTGAGCCACCGAGCCCGGCTTCTTGTCCTCTTCTGATCCTCCTCTTCCCACTCCACAATCTGGCCCTTGTCTTCCAACCAGAGACCCCAGCACTGATCCACCTACTGGCATTCAGACACTTGCATGACCCAGCCTATCCTTGGACCACTGTCCATCTTCTCCCACTGTCCCTTCACCCACCAACCATCCACATTGAAAAGAACAGGTTCTTCTCCACCACATTTTCTCTCCCCAGGCCCTGACAGGTGACTGCTGCTACCAGACTGGTTAACCACAGGAGTAGATGGCCAATGCTGTATTTTATAAAACTCTGAACACACATGTTTGCTTATTAGCTGGGTTTCTGGGAGCGGCAATGCTTTAACCAACAGACCAATTTCTCCAATAACAGAATTAGAGACATTTTGGCTTACAACTGGAAAGTAATTTTTTTCTTTTCTACATTATATCAAAAAATTTAATTTTATTACATCAGTTTTATTACAACTAATTCAAACGTACTACTCACTATTGCCAGGTTTTTTGTTGCTATTTTGTTATTTGTTTTTATCAACTTGTGTTGATCTTTAATTAACATACATTTACCATTTTATTTATTTATTTATTGAGTTGGAGTCTCACTCTGTCACCCAGGCTGGAATGCAGTGGCACACTCATGGCCACCCCAGCATCGCCCTGCTGGGCACCGGCGACCCTTCCACCTCAGCCTTCCAAGTAGCTGGAAGGACAGGTGTGCACTAACATGCCTGGCTAATTTTTGATTTATTGTAGAGATGAGGTCTTGAATAGTTACTTGGGTTGGTCTCGAACCTGCAGGCTCAGGCAATCCACTTGCCTCGGCCTCCCAAAGTGCTGGGATTACAGGTTGAGTCACCAAGCCCGGCCCATTTTATTTATTTATTTATTTATTTATCTCACTCTGCTGCCTAGGTTGGAGGACGACGGTGTCACAATCACCACAGCCTCGACTTACTGGGTTCATGTGATCCCATTGCCTCAGTGTACAGAGTGACTGGGATTTTTTGTAGACAGGAGGTCTCACTGTGTTGCCCAAGCTGATCTCGAATGCCTGAACTCAAGCATTCCTCCCGCCTTTGCCTCCCAAAACGCCGGGATTACAAGCATGAGCCACATTCACCTTCTTAAAGGGTACAATTCAGTGGTTTTAGTATATTTACAAGGGAGATGTTTTTAATAGGAAAAATCTTTCAAATCTATGTATTTTAATATTACTACTTTATTTCATGAGATGCGTAGTTGTGATAAATATATTGCGATGCACTTTAGAAGATTCAGAGCTTTTGTGAGAGGAATACCCAAGACAATTCCACAGTGAGGTCTTCCTTGAGTTACATTCATTGTATCTACTAATCGATCAGGTTTACAAGTACATTGATTCCATTTATAGGTAATAATAACTGGCTTGCAAGCATTATATTCTGCTAAAGAAAAGAACAGATGGGATAAGGGCATGAGACGGAAATGTGTCCTTTCTTCACTAGTTAGAAATGGTTAGCAAGCTCTTTATCCTTAGATAGGGCGGTAGCAGACATGACTCCAGCCAGCACTGCACTGAGGGGGTGGGGAGAAGCAGGATGCACGCCAGGAGTGTCTGAAACTAGGTAATGTTCTGCGCTGTTTCTCTCTACTGGTTGACCAGCTTTCTCTCTTTCCCAAGCCACATGGCAGAAAACTTGGCACCAAAACTTCCTGAATTTTTATTAGCTACTTAGTGAAAAAAATTTCCATTTCCCAAGGGTTAAGATTGGCCTGTTTTGGGACTGTTGAGCATAGGAGGACCAATAATAGATAGACTTCCGGGGTCAAAGGGTAGAAAAGAGGTCCCAGAAGACGAGAGATTTGGGCCGTCAGTGGCCTTCACAGTCTCATCCATCTACACAAGAGTGTCACTGTTTGAAACTCTGACAGCTCCTACTCCCTCCCCCTTCCCCCCAGCCAAGAAGAAAGAAATAAAGGACTGCCTTGTTTAAAAATTAATCCCAGGCAACACGTCTCATGTCCCGTGTCTTCTCTCAAACTTCAAGAAAGCAGTTTAGCTTAACCATACATGGTAGAAATGTGTATCACAGATAGTCTATTCAAACCAGGTCTCAATGAGCTGTGATGGAACAACCGAAAAACAGTAGTCAGGAGGTGGCAGCGAGGCTCTGCACAGGGCTCAGGTGTCCACTGCTTTCCACCCCATCTCCTAAATAATGAAGAACTCTCTGACGGGAAGCCAGATGCTTCCATTACCAGCCACAGGCTAAGGAGCAGAGCAAGCCTTCTTCTGCAGAAAGCATTATTTCTGGGGTGCTAGTGATGGTTCTTAAAAGTAGGCCTCTGTGATGGTCAGACTTTACCTCGAAAAGAGTTTTTTAAAAAAAGTCTTCTATGAAAAACAAATGACTATTCAGCCCTGTTCTGTCTAAATGCCGAGCTGAGCTTTCTTCCTCTTCTTCTCCTTACCCCATTCCCTCATAACCATGGTGCCAGAAGGAATTCAGCCCTGTGCCCCTACACCCAAGTTTCTGTCCTTGCATACTTCCTGTTAGTAATATTGGCCATCTGTTAAATACTTCCTGAATGTCAGGCACGTGCGTTTTCAGGCATGATCTCATATAATTATTAGAACAACATGAGATAGTTGTTAACAAGGGGAAAGCTGGGCTCTGTAAAGTTAAGTAAAATCTCCAACATCACCAGATCAGAGGGTGACAGGATCACATTTCAAATCCAGGTCTGTTTTGACTTCAGAACCAGTGTGCTGCTGTCAATGGCCCATGTCACTGACAATGCTGACTCTAATGTTCGAGGACTCCTTGCACCCTCCATGCGCATACCTCTCACACCATCCCCCAGCCCCACACTACCATGTGCCTTGGATTGCCAACTTTGTTCTTGATGAGTAACTGATATCCCCTTCTAAGGCGCACTACCCCCTCCCTCAGCTTATCTGGCCTGCTACTCATCTACCCAGCTTGGGCTCTGCCCAGTTTCCTCCCTGCAGTCTTCTGCCAGAGCACCCAGCTGGTGGCTTATCACTCCTTCTGAGCTTTCTCTTGGACTTGGGGAGATTGCCTTGCTCATGCCAGCTTTCCTACCTTTCTCCCCTCCAATCGTTTCTTCAAACATTTGGTTTGCACCAAATACAATGCTATGCACGTAAATGTTTCTTCAGTTAAATTCAGTCTTTCTTCTCTCTCACTTGTCATTCCATTATTTATCTATCTTGCAGATGACTCCTTTTCTGTGGCCTTCCCAACGGCCTTAGTCACCTCGACTGCCCAGCAAGTTGGCATCCATCTTCACATCATCACTAAAATGACCCTTTCTCATCATCAGTGATTTCCTGAGTATCAAATAATTAGCATTTGTTGGTGTGATCTCCTCTTTGGGACCTTTTAGCTGCCTTTAATGCACCTCTATCTTTTAGTTGATCTTAGCCTGAGATCTGGAGTACTATTATTTTCTCTTTTCCCTTTACCTTGGCCTCTTTCTCTTTCTTCTTCACTAAAATTTGTCCTGTTCTTTGATTGTGGGCTCTCTTCTAAGCTTGATCTTTGATCGCTTTCATAATCAGCTTCAGAATGAGTTAATTCCAGCATTTTTCTCCAATGACCTCTTTGTAGACATAGAGTTGATACAGATTTTTATCCAGTGGGCTCTGAGAGTGTCATCTTAATGGGTCGGCAAGCCAAGCCCCAGAAAGTGTCAGGCCGATGGGCTGGCAAGTCAAGTCCCAGCAGTGATGGCTCTAATAGGCTGGCAAGCCAGCTCCCAGAAGTGTCTCAAAAGCATCTCAGCTTCAGAGTCTTGCCTTCTGCCAGCAGCTCTCCCCAGGTGTATGACTCTTCAGCTCTAACGATCTTCTGCAGCTCTTCAGGTCTGGGTCTGGGTCTGGGTTCTTGTCTGGCACCCAGGAGGAATGAGGGACATATAGGGTCAAAGTTCAGAAAGCAGGATTTATTAAGAGAACAGAAAAGTTCCCAGAGCAAGAGGGACCCAAGTGGGGTATCGATTTGGAGCTAAAACCTGGTGCTTATATAGCCCTAAGAGCGAGCTGATTGGCTAGCACTAGCTGTGAGCTTACTGGTCGGCACTAGCTGTGCTGATTGGTCAGTACTAAGGATCAATTGGCAGGAGGTAAGTGCCTAATGGTGAGCTGATGGGTGGGCACTTGGCAGTGAGCTCATTGGTTGTTTTTCTATCCATACAGTGAATACTTAAGCTCTAGCTTGAGAGGCTTGTAGGGAGATTGTATACCAAGGTGAGTGTTATCAGTCAGAGAGACCTGCAGGAAGTTTGCTACTTTGTTACGGGGACTGCCCTGTCTGCCTAGTTTTTCTCTAGTTATCTCCTCTCTCAGAGTGTTCTTAAGCCCAGGATTGCCTCCTTTCAATTAGAAGTTAGCAAAAGCAAAGAGGGTGTTTCTGTGTTTGTTTACAGCCTCTGCTGCGATACCAGAGTTTATCGTGTCTCTGAGACTGCATTTGTAGACTCAGATCTTGTTGGGTAGACGAGTGATTCTAATTTTACCTTCCTACTTCTGCTGATGCTCTACTTGTGAAGCCCCTTCTTCTGCTTGATCCCTCCTGCCTGACTGGAGCTTCCTTCCTGTCACCTCCCGGGGAACCTCTTCAGTGCTTGTTAAGCATGGGCAACTCTCTGGTTCCTAGTCCCTCTCAGCTCTGTATTCTCTAGGGATCACCTAATTAAATAAATGATGTTCGTTTCTTACTTCTCTCTAGATTTACTCACCATAGAGAGTTTCACTTGATTTATTGACACCTGAAGCTTTACCTAGCAGTAACGGGCAGGGCCACCTTCGTCCACCTCCACTATTTCCACTAGTTACCAGCGTGGCTATCAGGTTAGTGTACTTGGCATAAATCCTGTTTATCTTTGGGCTCATTCTTCATTCTCAGCTCCAATGGGTTTCCTGAGGGTCTTGAGGATCCTCCTGTGCTTGATATCTCCAATCTCATCATGTTGTGATGTATGGCCCCAGTCTCCCTGTTTCTAACATACCATTTTTCCATTTCCTCTTATGCTGAATTCTTCAGACAATTTTCCCTAAACATTGTTTCCATCATGGCATTTCCCTTCTTGGAGTTCCACAGTGGTATTTGTTATGCCTAATCTCAACAAATAAAAAACTCCTCCAGCTGACCAAAACTGCTCATCCACTCTTTCATGTGCTTCCCTAAGCCTCGTTGATATTACTTTCTATTTCAGGTCTTCTGCTCTGTGAAAGACTGTCCACTTGCCTTCTCCTGCACTAATACACACACGCAACTCAAGGAAAGACCCAACACATTAACTACTCTGCCCAGGTGCTCCATGGTAAAGAACACTTGAGTCAGCACACGTAGACTTGCCTCCCAGCTGTGCTGTTTACTTGTGTGACCTTGTTGAAGCAACTCCTTGGAGCTCAGACTCTTCACTTAGAAAATGGAATCAATAGTACCAAGACCAGGCTTGCTGTTGTGAGAACAACCTGAGACAATAAGTAAGGAAACTGCTAGGGATATGCAAGGATGAGGGAGCCAGTGAAATGGGCAGCTCACCATTCTGAAAGTTGCTGGCTGCCATCTGATTTTGTCCACAAAAGCATATACCAATTTTTAAAAAATTTTAAACATTTTTGAATAAATAAGACTCTTGAACAAAAAAGCATCTAATTTGCAGATGTCATTCTGCTTGGTCCCTACCTTTTTCTTGAGAATCTGTTCTCAGTTCAGCATCTCGGTCCACCATGACAAGTAAACCCTGGCTTCCTAAAAGTTGGCACATAAACTCTTGTCTCTGAGGATATTTAAATTTTTCTTGGCTCATGCTTATTTCCTCCTGGGTGTTGAAATGAAACGATGGCTTCTAGCCTCTCTGAAATAGAGCTGGAAGAAGACTCATGATGCTGTGATTCTGACAAAATGATCTTCACAGATCACAGATGTAACAGGCTGTCACAGCTAACGACTCCTCGCGAACTCACTCATCTCCTACTTTGGTTTAAAAGTCTAATTATTAGATTGTTTTTCTACCTCTGTCTTCTTTTTCTCTCTTAGTTTTAATTAGCTGAGGATATTGACCTGATATTTTTTCTCTGTTATTTTCCCAATGCTTGCGTTTTTTTCTCATGGTAGTTCTGACAGACCATCTGTCAAAATTTTGCTGGTTTCACAGCAGTTCTATGCTATTTTTTCCTCTCTTTTTAAAATTAAGCAAATGATACACAAATAAATTCTCAGTGCAAGTGGTTCAAACAATACAAAACATTATGGAATGACATATTGAGGTTTATGTTCACCCCCATCCCATTCCTGATTCTTTCCCCAGAGGTAGCCATGTCTGTTACCGTTGGATTTCCATCTTTCATTTCGTTTTCTATAAATCTATATCATGGGCCTATACATCTCTTATGGATCTGTGATGTGTGCTTTAAAAAAATATATTTTATAGAAACTTCTGGGTCAGAATACAAGTTCCTATCTCAATCTTTTCATCTTTATACAACTCATCTCAATTCTTTTTTTTTTTTTTTTTGAGTCAGGGTCTCACTCTCTCCCCCAGGCTAGAGTGCTGTGGCATGCTCACAGCTCACTGCAGCCTCGACCTTCTGGGTTCAGGTGATCCTTCCGCCTCAGCTGGGTCTACAGGGGTGCATCACCATGCCTGGCTAATTTTTTTTTTGTAGAGACATCTCACTATGTTGCCCAGGCTGGTCTCGAACTCCTAGGCTCAGGCAATTCTTTCACTCCCAGAGTGCTAGGATCACAGGCGTGAACCCCCATGTGGCCTGATCACAGCCTTTACACAGCTGTGGATGTGGATATGCCATCACTCCTTTGTCATTACCTGCTGTTGCATATACTTCAGCATGGAAAGCTGCTACGCCAAACCCCCTTGTGCCCGAGTACAGTGAAGCTCATATTGTAGAATGAATCCTAGGAGCAGCAGTGCTGAATTGGAGGGAGCCGTTAGAGTGGAAACTTGGCAAGGGAAGGAACTGGAAACAAATACGTTTCATTCACCACTGAATACCCAGTATCTAAACTGGGGCCTAGCACATGGCAAGCACTCCAAAAAAATTGTTGAACTGCATGAAAGAATATTGGTATTTGTACTATAATAATGTCCATTATATTAAGAGATTAAGGGAGAAAAACATGTTTACTTTAATAAACAATGAAAAGCATTTGATAAAATATAACATGCCTTCCTGAACCAAAATGAACCTGGGTAATCACTGGTACTATTCAACATTACTGGATAGTCTTGTCAATTCAGTAAAGCAAGGGGAGTAAGTGAGGTAAAATTATTGGAAAAGGAGAGACAAACTTGTCACCATTTGCAAGTAATATGATTACCCCTGCAGACAATCCAAGAGAAATCAACTTTAAAATAATTAGAACCAATTACATTTACTAAGGTCATTAGATGGAAAAGCATGCAAAAATCAACATTGTTATTCTACACCATTAATTTTAAAAATGGAAAATATAAGGTAAAAGGGTTTTGAGACATTGCTAATAATTTTTTGTCTCTTTTTTTTTAAGCACACCCTTTTTTTTTTTTTTGAGTTGGCGTCTCATTCCTTTGCCCAGGCTGGAGTGCAGTGGCACACATGCTCACGGCCATCCCAGCGATGACCTGCTGGGCTCCGGTGCTCCCTCCGCCTCAGCCTTCCAAGTAGTTGGAACTACAGGCGTGCGTTACCACGCCCGGCTAGTTTTTGATTTATTGTAGAGATGAGGTCTCGCCAAGTTGCCCAGGTGGGTCTCGAACCTGCGGGCTCAGGCAATCCACTCACCTCGCCCTCCCAAAGTGCTGGGAAAGCCACTGAGCCCCGCCTTATTTTATTTTATTTTTTATTTTAAAGATATGGGGTACAATTCAGGGTTAGGTATACAAATGATCATTATGCAGGTGCCCTTGTTGATGAGGTGTGCCCCTCCCTTCCCTGGCAGTTTCCCTCAACTGCCAATCTCACCCCTGGTTTTTTTCCCTTCTTGATCCCTGACAGCCATTTCCCATGATCACAGCCAATATCAAATTCCAAAAGTTTCACCACTTCTGAACTTTTATTTTCAAACATTCTTTTCTCCAATTACTGCCTCCCATTCTTGTGCTCAGCTGCTCAGGTGCCCCCTCTCCCACCTCTGGGAGGCAGCTAACTCCTGCCCCTGTTACAGCCCAGGTCCCTCTCATGCACCCCCTTGCTGATCAAAGCTTTATTGAACGAGCAGAGAAGCATATTTTTAGTGAGAGAATTGTCCACAGTAGATAAACAGCTCCCAAACTACTTTGTAACAGAGTCTTGTCTTCATCGTTTAAATCCTGCCTATACTAATACAATTCTATTCACATTATTACCTCATTTAGTAAGCACATATTTCTTTTTTTTTCTTCTTCTTTTGTTTTTCTTAAACTTTTAAACTTTTTATTTTAAAGATGGGGGTACAATTCAGGGTTAGGAATCCAAATGTTCATTATGTAGGTACCCTTGTTGATGAGGTGTGCACCCCCCATCCCCTGGCAGTTTCCCACTACTGCCAATTTCTTTCTTATAGTATTATGATCATTGTTCAGGGTCTGCTTATGAGTGAGAACATATGGTACTCTGTTCTTTGTTTCTGTGAGAGATCACTGAGTATGATCACAGTCTAGCATTTTTAACTAACTCTCTATAGTTCATCTTACCTTCCTTTCTTCCTTATATCCAGAGAATGGTCAGGGAAAATATGGCTGAAGGTTTTCTTTTGCCACCTGAGCAGCTGGACACATTTAGACCACACAACCCAGACAAAGCCTTTCCACTTATGTTCCTGGTCACAGACCTCATATGGGCACTTACTCTGCCTATCAATCCCGTGTTTCTTATTGGATAATTTTATTTCATATCTTCTACTCCCCCCTCAAACTTCCTGTATACCCCCATATTCATTCTTGAGTTGATGCTCTCACCTCATAATTCATTGAGAAAATAGAAACTCATGGGGTGTGTGTGTGTGTGTGTGTGTGTGTGTGTGTGTGTGTGTACCATGGAATACTATTCAGCCATCAAAAAGAATGAAATAATGTCTCCTGCAGCAACTTGGATAGAATCGAAGAACATCATCCTAAATGAACTAAAACAGGAACAGAAAACCAAATACTGCACAATCTCACTTACAGAGAACCCTTCAGAGACATACAGAGTGGTATAATAGAAACTGGAGACTCAGAATAGGGGAGAGAAGGAGGGATAAAAATCACCTAGCGGCTAGGTGCTGTGGCTAATGCCTATAATCCCAGCACTTTGGGAGACCAAGGTGAGAGGATTGCCTGAGACCATGGGTTCAAGACCAGCCTGGGCAACTTGGCAAGACCTCATCTCTACACTAGATTAAGAAAAATTAGCTGGGTGTGGTGGCACGTGCCTGTAGTTCTAGCTACTTGGAAGGCTGAGGCAGAAAGATCGTCCGAGCCCAGCAGGTCGAAGCTGCGGTGGCCCTGAGCATGCCACTGCCCTCCAGCCTGGGTGACAGAGTGAGACTTTGACTCAAAAAAAAAGAAAAAATGAAAAAGAAAATGGAAACCATGAGACTTCAATTTCCTTATCTTCTTGACACAAAACTACACACCTGCCTGTATTGACCCTGAGTTTTTCTTTCTTCCATCTGGGTCCAAGGGAGTAAACCCCTCTCACCATTCAAAAGATAATTGACACGTAAGACACAATAGAACTGAAGATGTGAATGCCTAGTCAAGATATTTCCCTATCTGTGCTTCTTATTGAAATGGAAGTGATTTTTTCTTTAAAAAATTTAGTGTATTTGGATTCTTGTGGGGAAGAGGACTGGGATCCTTGTAGAAAAATCTGTATTTTATCTCTGTGCAACCAGGCAATTATTGTAGATTGCAGCACTGTTGTATAGCCATGGATGTTTTAACCCGTTGAGAAACTGGGTATATTGTACTAAAAGTTTCTGCAGCTATAATTTGCTGAGTTAAAAAAAAAAATCCTGGACTATAAGTCTCTGTAGATGGGCCAAGGTGTCTGGAAGTTACATGTAATGCTCTTAGGGAAATATCTAACAGTGATCTGAGTGTGGAGACACGATATAATTCCATTGAGCTTTCATTTCTTATGAAATGAATCTGTGGAGTACAGCAGCATTCACAAAATAAAACAAATGTATTCAAGGTAAACTTTCTAGGAATAGAATTCTCGAACCATTCCATTTAATATAGTTTTCTAATGATTTTTGGCTATAATTTAGCTTTATTTTCAGATTATTTTTGTCTAGTTTGGATAATTGGGTTTGTGCAGCACTGAGATAATAGTTCCATATCCAGGGACTTCTGAAACTGGCATTCAGTCCTGAGACAAACTTAAAACAAATGAATATGCAAACAAATAAGAAGATTGTTTGGCACAAGTGAGAGGAAAAAAATAAAGGAAAGGAGAAGAAGGCTGGAGAAGAACTGTTGAAAAATAAACTTGGAGAACCAATAATTTGCCCATCAGATATGACCTTCCTTTAAGGGTCCCTTGGCTGATGCTGCTTACAAGGCTAGTTTAGATTTGTGCTTGTGCTCCTGAGGGAGGAGGGACTTTCTTTACATATTTATATGTGTGTACATGTGTGTATACATATACATATTTTTGTTTATTTGTTTTTTCTTTAGAGACAGAGTCTCGCTCTGTCGCACAGGCTGGAGTGCAGTGGCACGACCATAGCTCACTGTAGCTTCAAACTTCTGAGCTCAAGTGATTCTGCAGCCTCAGCCCCAAGCAGCTAGGACTACAGGCGTGTGCCACCACACTCAGATAACTTTATTAATTTTTTTTGTAGGGATGGGGGTCTCGCTATGTTGCCCATGCTGATCTCTAATGCCTGGCCTCAAGCCATCCTCCCACTTTGGCCTCCCACATCCTGTGATTTCAGGTGTGAGCCACTGTGCCTGACCATTTCTTTGTGTTTTTATTTTTTTTTCTGGAAGCAATTTTATTATCTTCAAATTGATTAATACAATCAGTATGTGACCTGTAGAACCAGTGGATTTCTTTTTTTTTTAATAATCAATATTTTTTATTATGATGTTGTGAGGTACAGTTAAGGGTTAGGTATACAAATACATTTCATTCAGGCACCCTATTGATAAGAGGTGCTTCCCCATCCCCAGATATTTGCTACTGTTAATCCCATCTCCCTCCCCTTCTTTGTGTTTTTAGACAGCTGGTATTTTTGGTGATGCTGATAAGGGGCAGAGAGAGCTCTCTGGATTTGCGTGAGCTGGCAGCAATTCCAGAATACTTGGGCTGAAGGGAAAAAATAGAAGAATTCTAAAAACGTGAAGTTTTAGGGTACAACACAATAAGGACACATCGTTCAGGGTGACAATCTACAATGTGGCATATTAAGGTGAAATAGGAAGGGAAAATTTCTCTCTTAACAGAGCAAGACAAAAGGGACTTAAGAAGACATACATTGAAAAAGATTAACAGGGCAAGCACTTCGGGTCCCCTCCCACCGTGGGAGCTTTTCTGTCCTCAATCAATCCTGCTTTCTAAAAAAAAAGAAAGGAAAAAGATTAACATGAATCCACAGTTCATTCTTTTTAGATTACTGCTGTTTCCACAGCACTCTGATTAGTATCTTCTCTGATGTCATCCTGCCTTCTTCCCAAAGCCATGTAAAACATCTCATGTACTCCAGTGCCCAATTCGGATTCTTCTTTTTTCTCCAATATTGAAAAGTTGAAAAGAACAAGGGCTTTTCAAAATATCTGATCCTATATCATGGGGCTGGAAAAATAAAAATGAGCCTGGAGTTTCTGAGTTTTTTTTCCTTTTCTTTTCTTCAGAAAAGAAAGATACTTTCAGAGGCACTTGAGTGTTTGTTCATTTTTTCCTGCCTCAGATGGAAGGCTCTGGGTTTAACAGTAAGGAGGCCAGCCTGAAGAGGGGGCTCTCGGTGAGAACGGGGACAACGACAGTTGCCATTATGTGTGTCTCAGTCAGCACAGTGTCCCTGAAGATTGTGAATTCTTGCCGGGTGTGGTGGCTCAAGCCTGTAATGCCAGCACTTTGGGAGGCCGAGGCGAGAAGATTGCCTGAGCCCGAGGGTTTGAGAACAGCCTGGGCAACATAGGGAGACCTCATCTCTACAATAAATCAAAACTTTTCCGGGTGTGGTAGCACGTGCCTGTAGTTCCAGCTACTTGGAAGGCTGAGGCAGAAGGATCGCCTGAACCCAGCAGGTCAAGGCTGCAGTGGCTATGAGCATGCCACTGCACTTCAGCCTGGGCAAAGGAGTGAGACTCCAACTCAAAAAAATAAAATAAACGGATGACGAGACAGTTATATAACTAGGAGAAAACTGACATTAAAACATGTAAGTAGTATTTTAAAAATAAATGTCATTTCCCATTGAGGAAAAAAAGTAAGAAAAATTCAAACAAAACCCACGTCACAGCAGAGAAGGCACTCCGGCCGAACCCACTGCAGGGCGGGTGGTGGGAGGCAGGAGAGAAGCCAGGTGCTTTGTGGCAACCCAAGTGTGGACCTGCAGAAGGGGAAGACAGTGTCAGGCCTTGCCAAGGACATGGGAGAGGGTCTCCTCTCCAGTCTCCCCGCTGAACCTGCATCTCTGTGCACGTGACCACGTGGGAAAGAGGAACATGCTCTCCTTGTCAGTGTGGCTGGAACGTACTGACATCCCCATGCCATTCAGCAGTCACGGGAACATAGTGGGCCTGACCCCAGATGGCATCACAGTGATTCTGAAAGGATCAAGACTTGGTTCAGTCTGATTCTGTCTTTCTGTGAGTTCTGACCATTGCTTTCATTTCTGTTACTAGTATCACACACATTGTCACGTGAATATTAACTACCTGCCTAAGAGAAGTGCTGAGCAATTGTTTATCTTGTGAATAAAATGCATATTTAAAACCAATCAGGGTCAGGTGCGGTGGTTCACACCTATAACCCCAGCACTTTGAGAGGTGGAGGCAAAAGGCTTGCCTGAACCCAGAAATTCGAGACCAGCCTTGAGCAACTTGGCAAGACCTTGTCTCTACAACAAACGAAAACCAATTATCTGGGCATGGTGGCCGGCACCTGTAGTTCCAGCTATTCCCGAGGCTGAGGTGGAAGGATCATCTGAGCCCAGCAGGTTGAGGCTGCAATGGCCTTGAGCATGCCACTACACTCTAGCCTGGACAACAAGAGTGAAACTTTGATTCAAAAAAAAAGATCATTGTAAATTAGTAACTATAGAATACTTTAGAAAATCTTTTTTTTCTCCAGATTATTTTTGGGTCTTGGATTACCTGAACAATGCCTTAATTTCTCCCTTCCGTCTGTCTAGATAGTCTGAGGCAGATTATTGAACATACAGGTGTGGATGAGGTGATCAGGTAAGAGGTGAGCTTTGCTGCAGTGAGTAGGATCTGTTCTCATTTGAAGGCATGCAAGCCAAACGTAATTGTCTTGATTCATTGGTCTCTGGCTAGATTTCTTGCATAAAAAATAATAACAGAAGGCAATTAAGCCCATGAATAGACAAGAAAACTGCGGTGCCTTAACCCTAGAAGGGAACACACCTGTAATGCCATTCTGCTGATTATGAGATTCCATAACACGTCTGTGCTCAAAAGTTGATGCAGATGTATGTCTTACAGAAAAAAAAAAATTAATTGCATTAGTGTAGCTAAATCACTTTTGTACATATGAATTCCAACAATACATTCCCCAAACTGAAGCAACTTTCCATGCTTCTCCGTTTCCTAACGGGGACATTTATCCTTTTGTATTACTCTTCTTGTTGCACACTAAGTCAAGTCAGTGGAGATTTCTCTGTTTTTAATGATTAAAAAAGTAAATTACCTGACTTTAGAAGCCAGAAAAATAAGGATTATAGATCAGAATCAAATGTTTATGTATGTTTCAACAACAAAGTACCTGGACTCTAGTTCACAGTATGAAAGTTAGCAGGCTCAGCAGGGCATGGTGGAGTATGCCTGTATTTCCAGCTACTTGGAAGGCTGAGGTAGAAGGATCACCTGAGTCCAGCAGGTCGAGGCTGCAGTGGCTGTGAGCATGCCACTGCACTCCAGCCTGGCGACAAGAGCGAGACTCCAACTCAAAAAAAAAAAAAAGTTAACAGGCTTGGCTGGGTGCAGTGGTTCATGCCTATAATCCCAACACTTTGGGAGGCAGAGGCAAGAGGATTGCCTGAACTCAGGCGTTTGAGACCAGCCTTAGCAACTTGGCAAGACCTCATCTCTACAATAAATCAAAAAATTAGCCAGGTATGGTAGCGCAAGTCTATGGTTCCAGCTACTTGGAAAGCTGAGGCGGAAAGATCACCTGAGCCCAGCAGGTGAGGCTGCGGTGGCAGTGAGTGTGGCACTACACTCTAACCTGGGCAAGAGTGAAACTCTGGCAGAAAGAAAAGAAAGAGAGAGAAAGAAAGAAAGGAAGAAAGGGAGAAAGGAAGAAGGGAGGGAGGGAGGGAGGAAGAGAGAGACAGAGAGAGAGAAAGAAAGACGAAAGAAAAAGAAAGAAAGAAAGAAAGAGAGAAAGAGAGAAAGAAAGGAAGAAGGAAGGAAAGAAAGAGACAGAAAATGAAAGTTAACAGATTCAGGACCTTCAGACTCAGAAGAACAGAGACCAAGCCTAGGTAAGATTGGGAAACTGGGCACAGGGCAGACAGAACTGTGCTTTCCAGATGAGTCCACAAACCCGACTTTTGTGTACCCAGCCTTTGATAGCTCTATGCTTGTTCATTTTTAGACCCACCTAGATTTTCTTTATCCTTATTTTTCTCTCTCTCTCCCTATATATATATTTATTTATTTTTATTGTAGAGACAGGGTCTCGTTCTGTAGCCCAGGCTTGAGTGCAGTGATGCAATCATAGCTCACTGCAGCCTCCAACTTCTGGACTCAGGGAATCCTCCTGCCTCAGCCTCCTGAGTAACTATAACTGTAGAACTACAGGCATGCACTGCCATGCCCAGCTAATGTTTAAACATTTTTTTTGAGAGATAGAGTCTCACTATGTTGCCCTGGCTAGTCTCAGATTCCCGGTCTTTAGTGGTCCTCTCACCTTGGCCTCCCGAAGTGTTGGGATAACAGGCATGAGCCACTATACCTGGACTAAACTTATTTCTCTTGAGATGTAAGCTTAGTGACTACATTTCTTGCTTTTCCTGTATATTTCTAAAATGACAATAAAGGCAAATGTAATGAAAGGAACATATTTCCAATGTTTCGACTCTTATAATGAAGGTATTATGTGGTACACACTTTAATTTAAAATGTTGTGACCAGCCAACTCTATTATCTTAGTTTTTGACAAACTAAAATACGCTTATATTTGCCCACTACTGGGCTTCCTTTTTGTAAAACTGTTTTACTGAACTGGTATATTATGCCAACACATCAGTAAAGATCTTAAAACGTGTATTTTACTTTACCTATCAAGACTAAAATAAATTTAGCCAGGCACGGGGCTCATGTCTGTAACCCCAGCACTTTGGGAGGCTGAAGTGGAAGGATTGCTTGAGTCCAGGAGTTCAAGACCAGCATGGGCAACATAGCGAGACCTGATCTTTACAAAAAATTTAAAAATTAGCTGGGCGTGGTGTTGTATGCCTATAACCCCAGCTACTTGAGGGAGCTGAGGCAGAAGGATCACTGGAGCCCAGAAGTTGGAGCCTGCAGTAAGCTATGATTACACCACTGCACTCCAGTCTGGGCTACAGAGCAAGACTTTGTCTCTAAAATTAAAACATAAAAGTAAAATAAAAAAGAAAGAAATTTAGCTTTAAAAAAGATAGAGCAGAGCCGGGCTCGGTGACTCAGCCTGTAATCCTGCGCTTTGGGAGGCTGAGGTGAGTGGATTGCCTGAGCCCACGGGTTCGAGACCCGCCTGGCCAACTTGGTGAGACCTCATCTCTACAATAAATAAAAAAAATTAGCTGGGTGTGGGAGCGCGCGCCTGTAGTTCCAGCTACTTGGAAGGCTGAGGCGGAAGGATCGCCGGAGCCCAGCAGGTCGAAGCTGCTGTGGCCGGGAGCAGCCACCACACTCCAGTTTGGGTGACAGAGTGAGACTCCAACTCAAAAAATAAAAATAAAATAAAATAAAAGAGAAGCCGGGCTCGGTGGCTCAGCCTGTAATCCTGCGCCTTGGGAGGCTGAGGTGAGTGGATTGCCTGAGCCCGTGGGTTCGAGACCCACCTGGGCAACTTGGTGAGACCTCATCTCTACAATAAATCAAAAAACTAGTCGGGCATGGTAGCGTGTGCCTGTAGTTCCAGCTACTTGGAAGGTTGAGGCGGAAGGATCACTGGAGCCCAGCAGTCGAGGCTGCGGTGGCCGGGAGCAGCCACTGCACTCCAGTCTGGGCGACAGAGTGAGACTCCGACTCAAAAAAAATAAATAAATAAAATAAAAATAAAAGAGATAGAGCATAATCTATATGTTTATGACATTTCTCTTTCCAGATAGTTTCTATTTCCAAGCAACATATGAAACAGTTAAGAGGTAATGGTGGTAAGAGGGTAGTAAGTATTCTACATTTGGAAATGTGAATTTTTTCTTTTAAAATAGATTTTGAAAGAGTGCATTGTTTCAGAGAGGAGCTAAGAGCACCTGGAATGTGAAGCGCTGCTATGAATATATTATCTAGAAGTAATTCATTGCCAGGTTGACGTGATTTCTCTTTCCCCAGAGCTAGTCTAATCTCAATTCTTTCCTTTTCCTTTTTTGGTAACTATAGCTCTTCCTCAGGCACTAAAACATTCAGTTTGTTATTCTGGACTACAAGAGACTTGGTTTATAGGGGTAATAATTCAAAACTTTTTATTTATTAAAATATTTTGGTGGAGGAGTGAGGAGCATTGCACATATATGTGATGAGGACACAAATAGTTTCAGTGGGCGAATCACGGTTTTTATGATATAAATACTTGACATTTGTACTCCCTGGATTTTAAGCAAATAAAACATAGAGAATGCCTAAATGTAATTATTTATAGTTAGTGACAGTATACTTATGGCAATCATCACTCTATTGACAAAGATGTGGGTTTGCACCCATTTGCTTTACTTTGTAAAGCCATCAGCTCTAGACATCATGTCTGAGGCAGACCCCAAGCAGCGGAAAAGCCAGTGTGGCCATCCCAAGATTCCTTAAAAGTAGTAGATTCCTTATTTAAAAAAAAACTAACCACTCCATATTTTGGTTTTCTTAATGAACTCTTGATCACTATATACACACATTTTGACTGCAACACATTTAGATCTGTTTGTTAGATGTGGTTACAGTTTCTCCCAGGACTTAAAATGAGGTAAACCACCTGCAACTCTTTTTTTTTTAAAGCAGGATTTATTGAGGGGACAGAAAAAGTTCCCACAGTGGGAGGGGACCCGAGGGTGTTGCCCCCTGGGACTCTTTTTAATCCCACACCATTGCTTCTTCCTTTTACCCCCAAGATCACCCCCGTTGTCACATTTCATATTTACTAAACATTTATGACATGCCAAGAACTATGCAAAAGACAGCATTTCTTCTCTTGAGGTAGCAACTTAAAGCCTCATATGGTTTTGGTCTCACCATAGATGCTTGGGATGTTTCTCTAACACATATCCATGTATTAGCAGTAGCTACAGAGGCTGGTATCATCGGAGGATAGGAAACTTTGTTCACATCTTATACAAGCCAATTATGAAATCCTGGTAAGCCAGGGCTGTTCCTCCAAGTGTTTGCAGTGCTGAGCTTGAAACTGGTCATACATTGGCAAAAGTGAAACAAGGGTAGGAGACAGGACCATGGAAGAAGGAGGAGAAGGACAAACAACCTGATGTCCAAGAGTGAGGAAGACAAAAGCAGCTCTTAGCTAGGAACTGACCTGGTCACAGCCCTAGAGCCTTGGGGCTGATGGCACTCATGGCAGTGAGGCCATGAGATTCTCCCATTGGATGTCAACAACCTCCCAGGGCACTAGTATTAGATGGGGTCGCTTTGTGTCCAGGATGAACTGAAACAAACCCAAGACCACTCTGTAATCGTATCTGAGTTCAACAAAAGCAAGGTCACTGCAAACCCATAAAAATGATAAAATGTCCTCTATCCCAGCAGAATAACAGCTGGTGTTTATTTTTTAGTCAGAGTCCTCACTCTGTCACCCAGGCTGAAGCAGTTGCATGCTCGTGGTCACCATAGCTTCAACCTTCTGGGCTCAGGCAATCCTTCCGCCTTAGCCTTTCAAGTAGCTGGAACCACAGGCATGACCCACCATACCAGGCTAAGATTTTGATTTTTTGGTAGAGATGAGGTCTTGCCAAGTTTCCTGGGCTTGTCTTAAACCCCTGGGCTCAGGCAATTCTCTTGCCTCTGCCTCCCAAAGTGCTGGAATTACGAGCGTGATTCCATGCCCAGCCTAACTTCAGGTTTTTGTTTTGTATTTTTGTTTTGTTTTGTTTGAGTTGGAGTCTCACTCTGTTGCCCAGGCTGGAGTGCAGTGGCATGCTCACAGTCACCGCAGCCTCAATCTGCTGGGCTCAGGCAATCCTTCCACCTCAGCCTCCTGAATAGCTGGAACTACAGGCGCATGTTACCACACCCAGCTAATTTTTTTATTTATTGTAGAGACGAGGTATCACCAAGTTGCCCAGGCTGGTCTCGAACCTCTGAGCTCAGGCAATCCTCTCACCTCGGCTTCCCGAAGTTCTGGGATTACAGGCATGAGCCACTGTGCCTGGCCTGCTTTTTTTGTTTATACCCCTTTCGGCTTCAACACTTAATTTCTCCTACCTTCTAGATAAAAATCACTCAGATGCCCAGTCACAGACTTGTTCATATGCCTGACTGCACTCAATCCATAGCCAATACCTCCTTTCTCCAACCCTCCCCCACGTCCAACAAGCTGAATTCCTTGAGAAACTTCCTCCACCTCTTTCTTCATGAGACACTCCCATGGCTCCTCACAGTTTGTGGTCTCCCTGGTTACAAGGAACCAAGCCAATCAGTCCAGATCATTTGACTGTGGAGTGTTACTGCTGGTTTTTGGTTGTAGTGCATCAACAAGAGGCAGACTCAGATTTCAGAACTTCTGTATATGTCAGAATTTCTGTGTATTTCTGTAAGACAAGTGCAGAGAAAGAGGGAAGGAGCTGAGTGGTTAGATGAAGAAAATTTATTAGAGGAAAGGAAAGAAAGACTGGCCCTAAAGAAGAACCAGCAGTCTGTTCTTTTGGTGTGTCCCTCTTACACCTGCTAGCTGGGGTCTAGTGGTCACGTAGCACATGTAGTCTTGAGACACTAGATGTTGGTGGTCTGGTAGACCCAAGACATAGCCTTGAGAAAACAGGTTGGTGCTCATGGTCATGTAACCTTGAGGACACAGGTGTTGGCAGAAAAAAACAAGACATCACTTCAGCAAGCGGGGAAGGAACAGGAAGGTGTGAATGGGGGTTGTAGCTCCCTTAAAATTTCCTTGTCGAAATGTATCAGAATCACCAGAGTCTGCTCTTTAAAATGATTAACTGGGTCTGATGGTATGTGCCTGTAGACCCAGCAACCCAAGAAGCCAAGGGGGGAGGATCGCTTGAGGCCAGAAATTCGAGGCTGCATGAGCTATGACCCACTGCACTACAGCCTGGGTGACAAAGTGAGACCCTTTCAGAAGAAGAAAGGAGGAGGAAGAGGAGGAGGAGAAGGAGGGGGAGAAGAAGGAAGAGGAGAGAAGGGGAAGAAGAAGGAAAAGATTATTTTTGGGATCAACCCTAGATCACCTGAACTGAACCTCCACTGAGGCCCAGGATCTGCAGCAAGTTCTCCAGCGAATTCTCCGGTGCACAAATGAGAGCGAACAACTGCCTGATGTATTTTCCTGGTGTGAAGGACGGACATCCAAGCAAAGCCAGGTAGGTGCTCTATGTACCCTACCCACCTCAGTACCCATTTCGTTGGGAGATTGCTTTCAAACCCTGACAAGCCAAAAACACAATGTAGTAAGTAGAGTTGGCCCTCATTATTTGCAGAGCTCAGATTTGTGAGTGCCTGCTTACTATAAGTTACTTGTAATCCCCACAAGTCAATGCGCGTAGCACTTTCACGGTCATTCGCTGACATATGCAGGGTATCAAAAATGTGAGTCTTCTGCTGCTGACAGGTCAGAAAAACAAAACAAAACAAAACAACCATTCAAGTAGCCTAAGAGCCACTCTGCCTTGTTTCAGCACTCAGCTGATGACCAAGGGTGGAGGCAGTGCAGGGCAGGGCAGCAGCTCTGGCTCTGGGGCCAGCAGGACAGGCCTGAAGCCCAGCTCTGTACCTGCTGACTGATAGTGAGGCAGCCACAGCATCACTCAATACTTCTGAACCTCTTCCTCTCCCTCTCTCTCTCTCTCTCCCTTCCTCCCTTCCTTTCTCTCCCTTTCCTTCCCTCTCTCCCTCTTCCTCTCTCCCTCCCTCTTTCTCTTCCTCCCTCCCTCCCTTTCTCCTTCTCTCTCTCCCTTTCCCTCTTCCTCTCCCTCTCTCCCTCTCTTTCTCCTCCCTCTCCCTCTCTCTTTCCCTCCCTCTCCTTCCTTTTCTCTCTCCCTCTCCCTTTTCCTCTCCCTCCCTCCCTCCCTCTCTCCCTCCTTCCTCTCTCTTCCTCTCTTCCACCTACCTCTCTCTTATGATTTTTAAAAAATTGTGGTAAAATATACTCAACATAAACTTTCTATTTTCACCACTTTAAAGTGCACAGTTCCATGGCATTAAGTATAATCATCATATTCTATAATAACCACAAGACCACGGCCCAATTCCAGAACTTTTCTTCATTTCAAGTTCTGTATCCATTAAAGAATAGCTCCCCAGCCCTTCCTCCCTCTAGCCCCTGATAGCCTTCATTCTACCTTCTGTGACTTTGCCTAGCCTAGAAAATTTGTATAAATGGAATTAGAACGTATTTGTTCTCTGTGTGGCTTGTTTCGCTTAAACACAGTTTCAAGGTTCACCTATGCTGCAGCAGGTCCCAGAATTTCACTCCTTTACAGATGAATAATAACCCACTGCACGTACCACCACACTCTGTATCTGTTCATCTGTTGACGGGTATTTGGGCTGTTCCCACTTTTTGGCTACAGAATAGTGTGATATGAGTATGGTGTACAACTATCTGTTTGAATTCCTGTTTCTGATTCTTTTGGGTCTATACCTAGGAGTGGAATTGCTGGGTCACATGGTGATTCTCTGTCTAACTTTGAGGAACTGCAAAACTGCTTTCCACCGCAGCTACGCCATTAATATTTTTACAAGAGTTGCACAAGCATTCCAATTTCTCCTCATACAAACATTTATTTTCCATTAAAAAAAATAATAGCCATCCTATCAGATGCAAAGTGATGTTTTCTCTTTTGTAAAACAAACAAAAAAAAATAGAGTCTACCACAAAGACTTGCTCTCGGGCTTTAAGATCATACTTGATGTGGCATATATAATTTCCATGCCCTGGGGGGCAATAGCTCCATGTTTGCTAGTCTGACGTTCAGCAACTGTTCTATAGTTACCATGGATAACGGCATAGTGACCATGGATAATGAAAGTCAGCTATTACCACAACCCAAAGATGCCCAGGAAGCAATGCAAGACGGAGCATGCCCTTTGCTGGACTTGGGACTGAGACTTCTGTTTTGAAAGATTTTTGCTACCTGAGCAAAAATTTCCTATTAAAATGAGAATATTTATACCAACATATGTATTTTAAAAAGAGAAAGAGAGCGCAATGTCTGGAGCACAGCACACACTGAATGCATGGGCTCCTGTGACTCATTTCCCAAGAACAGGTCCATAGACACAGGCCAGCCGCTGCTCTTAGAGTAAGCACAGCAAAATGAATCAGAAGAAATAGTGCTGATCTGCCTTTCTGAGGAACAAATGTAACACGTAACTTTTTTGTACAAAAAATAAAATAGTGGCTGGGTGCGGTGGCTTAGCCTGTAATCCTAGCACTTTGGGAGGCCAAGGCGAGAGGATTGCCTAAGCCCAGGTGTTTGAGACCATCCTGGGCAACTTGGTAAGAACTCGTCTCTACAATAAATCACAAAAATTAGCCTGGTGTGGTGGCGTGTATCTGTAGTGCCAGCTACTTGAAAGGCTGAGGCAGAAGGATCGCCTGATCCCAGCAGGTGGAGGCTGTGGTGGCCGTGAGTGTGCCACTGAACTCCAGCCTGGGCGACAGAGTGAGACTCCAACTCAAAAATAAAATAGCAAATATCTAGGCTGTTGCTGTCCAAGATGATTTTATTTGTATCATATGAAAACCAACATTTTTTGAGAATTAAAACTTTCGAGGTGATATTGAAATACCCCTATGTTCCTCCCTCTAGTTCTATTTTGTTCCCCCGATCTCCAAAGATAACCACTATAATGAATATGGCATATTTCCAGTTAATAGTGATGTGTTTTTATTTATTTTATTTTATTTTATTTTTTTGAGTTGGAGTCTCACTCTGTCGCCCAGACTGGAGTGCAGTGGCCGCTCCCGGCCACCGCAGCCTCGACCTGCTGGGCTCCGGCGATCCTTCCGCCTCAGCCTTCTGAGTAGCCCAAATTACAGGCATGCGCTACCATGCCCGGCTGATTTTTTGATTTTATTGTAGAAATGAGGTCTCGCCAAGTTTCCCAGGCGGGTCTCGAACCCGCGGGCTCAGGCAATCCACTCACCTCAGCCTCCCAAAGGCGCGGGATTACAGGCTGAGCCACCGAGCCTGGCTTGTGTTGTGTTTTTAATACACCTCCAGAATTACAGCTATGCTGATGAGGACATGGACTCTAAAGCTCAGATACAAGTCCATGTTCTGCCACTTACTGCCTGTCTCACCTTGGGAAGTTCCTTAACCTCTCTGGGTCTCAGCTTTCTTGCTTGTAAATGGAGAAGCATTAGTTTAAGTCTTCCAGAAAGCAAATGCTAAGATGATATTAGACACAAAGATTTGCTGTGGATACACCTGTGAGGGGAAAGAGAGCAGGCCTCAGTGTCACCACAGCATGCCACATGACTCCAGAATTTAGTGGTTTCATGCAATTCATGATCTCGGAATTTTTATATGTCAGGACACCAAGAGTAGCTTGGCTGGGCACTTCTACTTCAGGACCTCTGGTCAGCCAGACCATTGGTCTCTGCTGAAGATGTGGCCTGGGGAGGAGCTGCATCCAGTTTCACTCACATGGTCATTGTCAGCGTTCAATGGGCTCTTGGACTGCGAGCCTTGGTTTCTCACTAACTGTTGTCCAAAGTCCTCCTTCACATGTCTATCACACAGGCCTCTTCCAAAAGTGGCTTGCGAATGGCAGCTGGTTCCCCTCACAACAAAGGAGAAAGCTAGAGAGAGTGTTCAAGATGGAAGCCAGTGTTCTTGTACAATAATTACTCTCAGACATGCCATCCTATCTCTTTGCTGTTTTCTGTTTATTAGTTAGAAACAAGTCTGAAGTCCAGCCAACACTCAAGGGGAGGACTTACCCAAGGACAGGGGAGCCCCAAGGTGGGGAATCCCTGGAGGCCATCTCAGAGGCTGCCTGCCCCAGAGCTAGAGGACTTGGAAGCAGCTGTCAGCTGTGGTGTGGGACTGATTCCTGAGAAGGTGAGAGGCAAGGAAGAAGAGCTGGCCAGGCACGGAGTCAGGCCACACCTCAATTTGAAGACTATTTCAGCTAAATTAGTAGACCAAAGTCACCCATCAGAGGCGTCTCCATATCACAGCAAAAGTCTTGTTTTTATTTTCTTCTTTTTTTTAAAAAAGAAGGTGAAAATATGTGAATGCTTTTCTAGTTCTACATTCTCTTCAATACTTGTCATTACCCAGCTTTCTAATTTTTTCAGTCTAATAGGTGTAAAGTGATGGATATCTCATTGTTGTTTTATTTTATTTTATTTTTTAATTATAAAGATGTGGGGTACAATTCAGGGATAGGCATACAAACATTGATTATGCAGATACCCTTCAACCTCCCTCCCCCAGCAGTTTCCCTCAACTGCCAATCCCACCCGCCTCCCCTGACAGTTTCCCACTACTGCCAATCGCTTTCTTATAGTATTATAGTTGTTCAAGATCCACTTATGAGTGAGAACATATGGTACTCTATTCTTTGCTTCTGTTATAGACCACTGAGTATGATCGACATTGTTTTAGTTTAAATTTCTCCACTTATTGATGAGTTTAAACAGCTCTTCATATGTTTGTTAGCCTCCTGAGTTTCCCTGTTGTAAATTGCCCATTCATATTCTTTGCCCATTTTTCTACTAGGATTGCTTCCTTCTCCTGCTCATTTGCAGGAATTCTTTGATGATTCCAGATTAATCCCCTGTTGGATTTAGCATTACAAGTATCCTAGTCTGCTATGTGCTGTCCTCTGTGTTCCTTTTTTTTTTTTCTTTTTGAGTCGGAGTCTCACTCTGTCACTCAGGCTGTAGTGCAGTGGTACGCTTATGGCCATCACAGCTTTGACCTGCAGGGTTCAGGTAATCCTTCCACCTCAGTCTTCCAAGTGGCTGGAACCACAGGCATCTGTCACCCACCTGGCTAATTTTTTTGATTTACTGTAGAGACGAAATCTCATCATGTTGCTCAGGTTGGTCTCAAACTCTGATCTCAGGCAGTCCTCTCGCCTTGGTCTCCCTAAGTGCTGGGATTACAGAGTGGAGCCACTGTGCCCAGTCCACTATGTTCTTTTTAAAGTAGACAGTCTTACTTTTTTTGTAATCAAATGTATCAATATTTTGCTTTATAATTAATGCTTTTAAAGTTTGAATAAATCTTTTCCCATTTTTAGATTAAAGATAGTTTTCTTTTACTAACCCTGTAGTTGTTACCTTCCCTGTTCAGGTCTTTAGTCCATCTGGAGTTCATATTGTATGTGATGTTAGGCATCCAGTTTTATATTTCTCCATTTGGTGAGGCACTTTCCCAACACAATTTAAAAATAATCTCTTGCTTCCCTTAAATTTTTAAAAGTTCTATAGCTTGTTATCTGGTGAGGAAAATACTCCCTTTTATTTTCTTTTATCAAAGTTAAAACTTAATAAAAAATAAAGGTTTACTGTAAAAAATTGCAAAAAGTTAAAACAATATATTTCAAAATGCAACGTATGCATACATAAAACAAAACTATAGTTTCACAATTTATTATAAGAAAAACAACTGTGTAACCAGCACTAGGTCAACACAAGATCATGGCCAGTGCATCAGTGTCCTTTCTCAAATGTAACCTCCTCCCCCCTCAGAGAGCGATTCTCACAGTTCTAATATGACACTTCCTTTGCTTTCCTTATGGTTTTATTACCCGCATATGGATTCCTAGCAATAGAATTGCTATTTTTAATGGAATTATACTATATACTAATGTCTCCAACCTTATATTATCAAGCTGATCCATTTTGTTTTAGCAACTGTGATTACAGTGTGATATTCCATTGTTTCATGGATCTTTGTGTGAGCATTTCACTGACATCATTCTTGTTGCCTACTTGCCTATCTGTCATTTTGCCCCCAGATTACCACCAAGAAAGGAAACTGAGTTTCTATGTCTTATCTTTTTATTTTCTAAACAGTGTCTTTTAAGTGTCAAACATTTCTTTTATTATGATAAACTATGACTTATCAATTTAATTCTGTTTTGATTTGTACTTTGTGTGCACTCTAATCTTTGCTTGACCCAAAGTCACAAAGATTTTTTTTCCTGTTTTCTTCTGGAGGTTTTAGCTTTTACATTAATTTGAGTTAATATTGTTCATGGTGTGTATGGTTTATTTTTTTCCATATAGAAGCCCAGTTACCCCAGTACTATTTTGTCGAAAAGACCATGCTTTATCGGATAAGTGGCCTTGGCATCTTTGTTGATAATCAGCTGGCCATGTGTATGGGTCTACTTCTAGACTTCTTATTCTGTTTTATTAACCAATGTTTACACATCTCTTCCCATTTCAATATCACACTCTCTTGGTTACTGTAGCATTATGGTAAGTCTTATTATCAGGGAGGGCAAATCCTTTCACTCTGTTCTTCAAGTCATTATGATTTTAAAAGTAAAAACTGAGTACTAGGTAATTTGTGAAACCAGCACCCTTCCCCTAGCTGAGCCGCAAGCCATCTCTTTTCTTTCTCCTGTCACTGAGCAGCACTGAGTTCAGTGGCATTAGAAGAGTGTGAGGGATGGGATGGCGGGGCCAACGCCATTAGTTGGCTGACCCAACCCAATGCACAACCTTGATCTTCCCAGCTAGCCTCCTCCGCACAGGGGTGGCCATGTGATCTGCTTCTGGTTAATGAGACATGATATTTCAGTTGTCACAATGGTCACAAAAATACGTAGGAGAAGATCTTGGCAACAAAATGATAATAGGTCAGTACAAATTCATCACTATTCTAGGAAGGGATCTTAAAATTTATATCTACTAGCCAGGTGCAGTGGCTCATGTCAGTAATCCCAGAAATTTGGGAGGCAGAGGCGAGAGAATTGCCTGAGCCCATGGATTCAAGACCAGCCTGGGCAACTTGACGAGACTTTGTCTCTACAGTAAATCAAAAAATTAGCTGGATGTGGTCACATGCACCTGTGGTTCCAGCTACTTGGAAGGCTGAGGCGGAAGGATCTCCTGAACCCAGAAGGTCGATGCTGCAGTGGTTGTGAGTGTGCCACTGCACTCTAGCTTAAGGCGACAGAGTGAGACTCCAACTAAAAAAAAAAAAAATTATATCTACCAATTTAAATGCATGGTAACATCTTCATCCTTGAAGACATATGTTATAACATTTTCCCCTCTGTGATGCTTAACATTAGAAATGCTTCTGCCACTCTTTTTTTTTTTCAGTTGGAGTCTCACTCTGTCGCGCAGCCTGGAGTGCAGTGGCACACTCATGGCCACCCCCGTGTTGACCTGCTGGGTGCCGGCAATCCTCTCGCCTCAGCCTTCCAAGTAGTCAGAACTTCAGTTGTGTGCGCTACCACGCCCGGCTAATATTTTTATTTATTGTAGAGATGAGGTTTCGCCAAGTTGCCTGGGCAGGTCTCGAACCTGCGAGATCAGGCAATCCACTCATCTAGGCCTCCCAAAGTGCTGGGATTACAGGCTGAGCCACCAAGTCTGGCCTTCTGCTACTCTTTATGTGATTGATTATCAGGAATCCTAGCTCTCTTTTTTGTTTAAATGATAGAGTTCAAGTGTACCAGACAAAGATATGTCTAGACCTACATAAATATTATCCTACTATACTACCAGTGATAGCAGTGAAAGCGGTGGTAATATAGTACTGTACTGTTTATTGAAAAACAAACATCGGCTCAAACCTATAATCCCAACACTTTGGGAGGCCAAGGCGAGAGGATTGCCTGAGCCTGTGGGTTTGAGACCAGCCTGGGCAATATGATGAGATCTTGTCTCTACAATAAATTTAAAAAAAAATTAGCTGGGCATGGGAGCACACACCTGTAGTTCCGGCAACTTGGAAGGTTGAAGCAGAAGGATTAATTGTCTGAGCCCAGAAGGTCGAGGTTGCGGTCACAGGGAGAGTGCCACTGCACTCCAGCCTGGACAACAGGGTGAGACTCCAACTCAAAAAAAAAAAAAAAAAAAGAAAAACAAACATCTTTCATATAGTAATTGTTTTTCAAAGCAGACTTGTAAGGCAGTTACTCAGCATAACAACTATTAGATAATAAACCATCTCAAAAATGATATTTCAAAAAATTAAATCCAAGTCTGTCAAAGACACATGGCTGCATACTCAGTGATTGCAGGTGAGGGAAACCCCGAAGCAGAATTTCTCCTGTGTGAGAATTGAAATCTGTGCTACTGCGCCCTACAGTACTATAATTTCCAAATTAGTGTTCATTAACACATCCTACTGGATTGAGCATTAAGCATTAAACACAGACTTGATTACATTTTCCTAAAAGATCCCCAGACCAGACCCTGACTGATTGCCTCAAGCAACATGATCTTTTAGATGACAACAGCAGAAAAAGGATAACCTGAATTTTGATTAGTGACTTGCATGAGTTGGGGTGGTCTTTTAAGGACTGCACTGAGGTCGGGGTGTCTCACGGTCTGACAACAGGCATTGTATGTAGCCTTCCCAAGAAGGGTATAAAGCCTGGTGGACACTATTTATTTTTTATTTTATTTTTTTAAACATTTTCTTTTTGAGGTGAATTCTCACTACGTCGCCCAGACTGGAGTGCAGTGGCAGCTTCCGGCCACCGTGGCCTCGACCTGCTGGGCTCCAGCGATCCTTCCGCCTCAGCCTTCCGAGTAGCCAGAATTACAGGTGCGCGCTACCACGCCTGGCTAATTTTTTAATTTATTGTAGAGATAAGGTCTTGCCAAGTTGCCCAGGCTGTTCTTGAACCCATGGTCTCAGGCAATCTCCTCACCTCAGCCTCCCAAAGTGCTGGGATTACAGGGATGAGCCATCGCACCTGGTCTGGGCTTGCTTTTGATCAGAATGGTGTCTCTGTGTCGGTGTTTTCAGAGGAGGTTGGTGTGGGGTCAGTGGACTGAGTGGGAAAGAACAAAAAGGTGGAGAAATGGGCTGGGCATGGAAGATTCGCTTGAGGCCAGGAGTTTGAGGCCAGTCTAGGCAACATAACAGAACCCCTGGCTCTTAAAAAAAAAAAAAAAAAAAAAGGGCAAGGAAGTGGAAGGTGAATTCTTGCTCTCTCTCTCTCTCTCTCTTTTTTTTTTTTTTTGAGTTGGAGTCTCACGCTGTCACCCAGACTGGAGTGCAGTGGCACACTCCCGGTCACTGCAGCCTCGACCTGCTGGGCTCCAACGATCCTTCCAAGTAGCTAGAACTACAGGCACATGCTACCATGCCCGGCTAATTTTTTATTTATTGTAGAGATGAGGTCTCACCAAGTTGCCCGGGCGGGTCTCAAACCCGCGGGCTCGGGCAATCCACTCACCTCGGCCCCCCAAAGCGCTGGGATTACAGGTTGAGCCACTGAGCCCGGCTTGCTCTCTCTCTTTAGGATGCACTCCCCCTGCCCTTGGATGTCAGAATTCCAGGTTCTCCAGCCTTTAGACTCTCAGAATTGCACCTTTGGCTTCTAGGGCCTTCACTCAGGGACTAAGAGTCACATCAGCTTTTGGTCCTGAGGTCTTCAGACTTAGATTGAGCTGTGCTAGCAGCTTCCCTAGCTTTCCATCTTGCAGAAGGTCTAGCGTGGGACTTCTCAGGCTCCAAAACCAAGTGAGCCAATTGCCCTAATAAATTCCTCCTCATATGTCTCTACTTATTTCCTATCAGTTCTGTCTCTGGGGAGAACCCTGACAAAAACACCATCTGTGACTCACCACTTTTCCCTCATATACATTTTTTAAAAATAACAGTTTTATTGAGATATAATTTGCATATAAAGAAATTTAGTCTTTTAACGTGTGCAATTACGTGATATTTAGTATATTCACAGAACTGTGCAGCCATTACCATTATCTAATTTAAGAACATTTTTGTTACTCTAAAAAGCAACCTAGAACTCATCTGTAGTCACCCCCCTTAGTTCCTGGCAACCACTAATCTACTTGCTCATTTTCATAAAATGTTATGCTTGCCTATTTACATAAAATGTTTGCCTATTTATATAAAATTTAAATAAAATGTCCAGAATAAGTGTAGCCTTTTGTGACTGGCTTATTTCATTTAGCATAATGTCTTCAAGATTTTTATCCATGTTGTAGTGTTTATTAGTACTTTGTTCCTTTTTATTGCTGAATAATATTCCATTGCCTGGAAATGCTGTACCACTTTTTTTTTTTTTGTGCTGGAATCTCACTCTGTCGCCCAGTCTGGAGTGCAGTGGCATGCTGATGGCCACTGCAGTCTCGACCTACTGGGCTCAGGCAATCCTTCTGCCTTAGCCTTCCACGTAGCTGGAACTACAGGCACGCACCACCATGCCCGGCTAATTTTTTGATTTGTTGTAGCGATGAGGTCTCACCAAGTTGCCCAGGCTGGTCTCGAACCCCTGGGCTCAGGCAATCCTCTCATCTCAGCCTCCCAAAGTGCTGAGATTAAAGGCATGAGCCACCACGTCCAACTACCGTACCACTTTTAATCCAGTCATGAACTGATAGACATTTATTTCAAATTTTCAGCTATTATGAATATTGTCATGAACATTTGTGAATATATCCTTGTGTGGATTTGTTTTCAATTCTCTTGACTATTTACCTATGACTTCAAAATTTTATTGTAATTATATTGTCATTTAAGCAAATTCACGCAGAATGTTTCACTCTGTAGGAGTGAATTTTTGATGGTAGTTCCTTTTTATAACACATAATATTTTAAATTAGTAGACTACAAATTTACTACTTGAAATTGAACAAAAATAGTAGAAAAATGGTAGAACTAAAGAATTAAATGGGCCAGGTTTGGTGGCTCAGTCTGTAGTCCCAGCACTTTGGGAGGCCAAGGCGAGTGGATTTCCTGAGCCTGTGGGTTCAAGACCTATTCGGGCAACTTGGCAAGACCTCATCTCTACAATAAATCAAAAATTAGCTCACAGCCACCACAGCCTCAACCTGCTGGGTTCAGGTCTGTTCCAGCCATCCAAGTAGCTGGAACTTCAGGCATGTGCCACCATCCCTGGCTAATTTTTTGATTTATTGTAGAGACAAGGTCTCACCATGTTGCCCAGACTGGTCTTGAACTCCTGTGCTCAAGCAATCCTCTCATCTCAGCCTCCTAAAGTGTTGGGACTACAGGCATGAGCCACTGCACCCAGCCTTTATTTCTTTTTTCTTGGTACTCACTGGTTATATCAAGCATTCATTTTCAACGAAAACACTTAATAAAACTAAAATTAGGTTACATTTTTAACTCATTAAAGTCAGGAACCAGCCGGGCGGAGTGACTCATGCCTGTAATTCCCAGCACCTTGTGAAGTTGAGGCGAGAGGATTGTCTGAGTCCAGGGGTTTTAGATTATCCTGGACAACTTGGGTGAGACCTCGTCTCTACAATAAATCAAACAATTAGCCAAGCATGGTGGCACACGCCTGTTGTTCCAGCTACTTGGAAGTTTGAGGTGGAAGGATTGCCTAAACCCAGCAGTTCACGGTTGTGATGGTCGTGAGCGTGCCACTGCACTCCAACCTGGATGACAGAGTGAGACTCCAACAATAAATAAATAAATAAATAAATAAATAAATAAATAAATAAATAAAATAAAATGATCAAATTTTATTGAGATCTGACTCCTGAATATATTGTTATATATTCTCTTATGTGATAAAAGTAGTATTTCAAAAAAGTGAATTATTCAGTAAGGGCTTGGGACAATAGGTCAGTTACCTGGAAAAAATAGAGCAGATCAAGATTTCAAATCCTGAGTAGATTGGTAGTTACCAGGGACTGGGTGGTGTGGAACTGGGGAGATGTTGGTTCAAGAGGAAATCAGCTCAGGAAAGCTACTATACAACATAGTGGCAGAGGCAGGGTAGCTAGTATAGGTTAGGCATAGATAGATACATTTATTGTAGGCAGTTTTTTGGGGAGGGGTTGGAGTCTCACTCTGTTGCATGGGCTAGAGTGCATTGGCATGCTCACGGACCACAGCCTCAACCTGCTGGGCTCAGGTGATCCTTCTGCCTCAGCCTTCCAAGTAGCTGGAACTACAGGTGTGAGCCACCATGCCTGGCTAATTTTTAAATTTATTTTAGAGATGTGGTCTCACCAAGTTACCCAGGCTAGTCTCAAACCCCTGGACTCAGGCAATCCATAGGCAGTTTTTAAGGAAGCGTCCAGACATCTTGTCTGCAGGCTGGACCTGCTCTGCAGGCTGGAATATGGAGTCAGCCAACCCCATTCCCTCAACTCATCAAAATAAAACCCCATCAGATGTAAAAATGAAAAAGCCCAAACTTTCAGCTCATGGTTTAGCATAATAATTACTAAGAATCCTTCAGGTTTGCTGTTGAAGGTAAAAGATCCAAACCCAGCTCTTAGCTTTTCAAAGGTGTAGAAACGTTAATCAGACCACCTTTCAGGTCATGAACCTGTATACTCCCAAGTCTGGCATGTCTCCTGTCAAAGGCAAAATATGTGCAATGGGAAAAGCCCATCTCTCAGAGGTTGAGATGTGAACTGAGAGTGAGAGATAGCAATCTCTCCACAGCAGATATCTGCATTCTGCCCTCTTTAGCATATTAATTATTGTGGAATTATATCAAGCTTTTAAAAAGTCAAGAGCCAAAGCACGGTCTTTCTTTTAGAGAGATTCGCCTGTGCCAACCTCTTCCTGGCATGAACTTCCTTTCCCTTTTGTACTTTCGTTAATAAACTCCGTTTTAAAAACTTCTCTGCCTGCTCTGAAATTCCTATCAGTGCCAAGTCAAAGAGACCACGAGTTTTGTGCCACACCCCACCCAGCAACAGTGACTACAGTTCGTAACAATTTATTTTATACCTGAAAATTGCTGAGAGTATATTTTAAGTGTTTTTTACCACTCACAGAAAAATGGTATGTGAGGCAATGCATATGTTAATTAGCTCAATTTAGCCATTTCACAATGTAAACATATTTCATAACATCATGTTATATACCATAAATATACACATTTTAAATTTGTCTATTAAAAAAGATTTCAAATCTTTACATACAAACATCCAGATGGATCACAGATGTAAATGTGACAGGTGATATGTTGGAAGTGCTAAAAGGAAAAAAACAGATACATTTTCCTTGAGGGGATGGCAGGCCTTTTAAAACCATATCACACAAATTCAGGAGCCAAAAAGATTAAGGCTGGGCACGGTGGCTCACATAATTTCAGAGCTTTGGGAGGCTGAGGTGGGAGGATCGCTTGAGGCCAAGGATTCAAGATCAACCAGAAAAACAAAATGAGACCTCATCTCTACAAAAAACTTTTGAAAAATTAGCCGGGCAGAGTGGCATGTGCCTGTAGTCCCAGCAACTTGGGAGGCTAAGGTGGAAGGATGGCTTGAGGCCAGGAGTTGGAGGGTGCAGTGAGACAGATGACAAAGTGGGAAATGTTTTGCAGCACGGCATATAACAAAGGGCTAAAAAAGAACATGTATATTTTACATGTATAGGAGAAAGAACAAAAGAAAGATGTCAAAAGACTAGGAACAGAACATTTATGAAAAGGAGATATCCAAATGACTAATAAGCATACGAGATGCTCTATTTTACTAGAACTGAAAGACCAGCCAAATAATGTAAAACGAATCATGGAAATACCTCTTTTTGTCCAACTGACAAATATTTCAAAAGGTAATAACATTCAGAATTGAAGATGGTTTCAGCAAGTGAATGTTTTCAAACCCTGCTGGGGGACATGTAAGTTGGTACAGTATTTCAAGAGGACAGCTTGATAATATACATAAAAAAATTTTTTAAAACCCACATAGAGGAATTAATCCAAAAGAAATAACTGAATACAGGAGAACAGATGGAACCATAAGGATTCTCATGGTAGCTTTGTTTATGATAGTAGAAATTCAGCATCAGCCTAGATAATTTAGCAAATTATGGTACATGATTACTACAGCCTGTAAAACAGTAAGGCAGCTCTGTATTGATGGGTGAGGAAAGATGTCTGGGATAGCGGTTGACTGGAAAGAAGCACGTTTCAGAACAGCATGTGCGGTGCAATTGCACTGCTGCAAAATTATGTTTGTCTACAAATGTGTGTATTTGCATAGAAAAATGTCTGGAGGAGATTCATCACACTGATACCAAGCTTTTTCTGTGGTGATGGATTTTAGGCATATTTTTACTCTCTTTTTCGTGCTTTTCTGTTATGTGATATTTTGCTGATCATAAACAGGCATCATGTTTTTTTATTTTTGTGTGAGTTGGAGTTTCACTCTTGTCTCCCAGGCTGAAGGCACGCTCACAGCCACTGCAGCCTCGACCTGCTGGGCTTTGGCTATCCTTCCGCCTCAGCCTTCCAAGTAGCTGGAACTACAGATGCACACCACCACGCCTGGCTAATTTTTGTGATTTATTGTAGAGATGAAGTCTCACCAAGTTGTCCAGGCTCGTCTCGAACCCCAGGGCTCAGGCAAACCTCTTGCCGTGGTCTCCCAAATTGTTAGGATTACAGGCTGAGTCACTGTGCCCAGCCAGGCAGGCATGTGTGTTTTGGGTTTTTTTTTGGTTTTTTTTTGATTCGGCGTCTCACTCTGTTGCCCAGGCTGGAGTGCAGTGGCACACGCTCAGAGCCACCGCAGCCTCAACCGGCTGGGCTTCAGGGATCCTTCTGCCTCAGCCTTCCAAGTTGCTGGAACTACAGGAATGCACTACCACGCCTGGCTAATTGTTTTTCACTTATTGTAGAGATAAGGTCTCACCATATTGCCCAGGCTGGTCTCAAACCCACAGGCTCAGGGAATCCTCTTGCCTTGGCCCCCCAAAGTGCTGGGATTACAGGCTGAGCCACCGAGATAGGCCCAGGCATTGTGTTTTAACAACAGGAAGCTAGTTTTAGTGGGTCACCCTGCATGTGCTCCTCCCAGCATGGCAGTGCTGTGTTGGCAGTCTGGCATGGACATAGGAGCAATGATCACATCAAAACACACTTGGTTCTCTCCCAAAATACACTTGATTCTAAGGTTCCTAGAGGAAACAGTGGGAGGTATCTTGTACACTGGAAATAAGGTGTCTCATAATGCATCAGATTGCTCCATAGCCCAATGTGGTCCACATAACCCTTTAAAACATTCTTCCACCAGAAGAATTTACATTCAAAAGAGACATTAGTGTTGAGAAACATATATCTCTCGAATTTGCACACATTCTTGTAGTGAAACATTAAAAAGCAATATATCACAAGGTCAGGAAGAATGTCCTTGTAAAGTGTCATCGATGCCCACAAGAAAAACTTACATTTGCAGTCAGAGGCCAAAAAGCAGTCATATGCCAAGACCAAGTGTATTACAGATGATTGCCAGCAACACACTTCTGGCAAGGAAACAAGAGTGTAACTAAACCATCAAATACACTTCAAGAGGGTATGATGCTCCAGAGTGATTCAGAAACAGACCTGATCTTCCTTTCACTGACTGGAAGTATTTCTGAACTCCAGTAGCTGTCAGGCAAGATCTTCATAATACTGAACTGAAATAAGGGCTTTTATATTTCTTTTTTTTTGTTTTTGTTTTGAGTTGGAGTCTCACTCTGTCGCCCAGACTATAGTGCAGTGGCCGCTCCCGGCCACCGCAGCCTCGACCTGCTGGTCTCCAGCGATCCTTCTGCCTCAGCCTTCTGAGTAGCTGGAACTACAGGCGTGCGCTACCACGCCTGGCTAATTTTTTATTTATTGTAGAGATGAGGTCTCGCCAAGTTGGCCAGGCGGGTTTCGAACCCGCGGGCTCAGGCAATCTACTCACCACAGCCTCCCAAAGGCGCAGGATTACAGACTGAGCCACCAAGTCCGGCAGGGCTTTCTATTTCTTATACATTTTTCACATATACTTATTTAGGAGTTTTTTAGTGTAATGATGCTAACAGATATCCTCTAAATAATATTTTGTCTCAAATAAGCTTCCTTGGAACCATATATAGTCAATCAAATTTTATATTTTACTAAAACATGACTGAGAAAGTTTAGACCCTGTTGTCTTGAATTCTGTTTCTCGTTGAAGCAGTTATACTGTTTAGCTTGACAAACTTCTTTATTTCTAGATTTGGTCAACCCAATTTTAAAAAAGAGTGAGCAAGTAAGAGAGAGGGAGAGAGTACATTACTGTACTCCACAAGAGGCCAGTAAGGGTTAATGAGATAATATCGACCATCTATTTTAAGTGAAAAGGGAAAAAAAAATTCTATGAGCAGGCATATTGCATATAGATAACCACAAGGAAAAATATAGTTCCACAAATAAAAAGCATGTGCAAACTTAATTTTTTTTATTTTTTGAATTGGGGTCTCACTCTGACACTCAGGCTAGAGAATGGTGGCACAATCATGTCTCATTGCAGCCTTGACCTCCTGGGCTGAAGCGATCCCTCCACCTCAGCCTTCTGAGTAGCTGGACCGATAGGCACATGCCATCACTCCTGGCTAATTTTTAAAAATATTTTGTAGAGATCTTGCTTTGTTGCCCAAACTGGTCTCAAACTCCTGGGCTCAAGCAATCTTCCCACCTCAGCCTCCCAAAGTGCCGGGATTATAGGCATGAGCCACCATGCCTGGCCTAAATGTTTTCAATGTTTCACATTCACACATGAATCCTAGCTCAATGCCTTGCCAAGGAAAGTTAAAAAAAAAAAAATCTTCAGTTTTAGAAAGACCAAAGTTCTGGCTGGGCTTGGTGGCTCAGCCTGTAATTCTAGCACTTTGGGAGACCGAGGCGAGTGGATTGCCTGAATCTGCGGGTTTAAGACCAGCCCTAGCAACTTGGTGAGACCTCGTCTCTACAATAAATAAAAAATTAGCTGGGTGTGGCAGCACAAGTCTGTACTTCTGGTTACTTGGCAGGCTGAGGCGGAAGGATCCCCTGAGCTCAGCAGGTTGACACTGGGGTGGCCGTGAGCATGCCACTGCACTCCATCCTGGGTGACAGAGCGAGACTCCAACTCAAAAAAAAAAGAAGACGAAGAAGAAGAAAGACCGAAGTCCCAAGGTTAGAAAAATGTTGTTGGAGGTGAGCTCATTCCATCGCTCCAACATATTCAGTTTTACACATTAGTCAGTCAACAGCTCTGGACCTCATTTTCCCCCAAGAATGTGCATAGGCTACTAAATACAAAAGTTACAGTGCAGAGTCACATAGTTTGGAGAAGAGATTGAAAGTAGAAAACTCGTTTAGACAAGTCAAATAGCTCTCTAGTACAGTTAGAAGCACAGAATTATCATGGGCTGCTAGTTTTTATGAGTTGCAAAATCTGAAGTCCTGGTTGTAAAGTTTCCACTGTAGAACTTCTCAGAACTGAATGTTTTCTTCAGGGACCAGCCACGTCCCTATTTAGAGCCCAAAGTCTCTGTTAAAAGCAAGTTAGAACACCTACAACAATAATGAATTACTCTAGCATTTCTTCTTAAATTTTGGTAGATTTACTAACCCAGTCCGAGGAGCTGTGCAGTTGGACCAGCGTTCTCAGAGTGCCATGTGGAACATGGAGTCAACCCAGTCCCTCCATACCCCAGGGAGGGAGGAGGGGGAATCCCTGGGCATGAGGGGGAAATAATCTGAAACATCATTTTATATTTTGAAGGAAACACTTCAATTTTTGTAATGAAACTACAGGAAGTAAAACTCTGGAAAAAACTGTGCCTCTAGCTTGGAAAAGATTGAGAAGCACTAATATCTAATGAAAATACTGCAAAGTCAGGAGGATGAAAGAGAATGGTTCACTTCGCTGGAAGTCGAAGATCATTTTCTCGGTGAAGGAGGTAATGGAGAACAAGTAGGATCATGCAGTACCCAGTGTTCCCTACCAGCTTCCTCCCCCATCGCATACTTGCCTTGCTCGCAAGCAAGCTGTGAATTTGGATAGCTTAATCTGTGACTTGATTAGCCTGACGAAAGGCCGAATTACATTGAAATATTTGGCATTGCATTTCAGAACTGAAACAGATAAATATCACCCTTGCCAAGTGGCAGTTCCAAAAGTGTAAGGGTTTTGACTGGGGCTAGTGATTGGGAAAGTAAAGAAGGGAAGATTTGGTAATGGGTGGGGATGGGGGTGGGGATGGGGGAGAG
>NW_007247381.1:114434-134395 GCF_000164805.1 Carlito syrichta
AGAGAGAGAGACAGAGACAGAGAGAGAGAAAGAGAGAGAGAGATTCAGAGAGAGAACACACTTGGGGAGAAAGAAAATTAACAAAAATGTGCTTGATCTTTACATTTTTAAAGAAACACAGGGTCACGAATAATCACCATAAATTTGAAAGTATGGTAATAAAGTAAAAACACTGTTCACTACGATGCATAGGTTGAATATCTTCGGATAACTTGTTTACTGCTGGAATTCCACAACAGTCATGAACAGCACACAGTATTGGGAGGCAGACAGTGCGATCAGCAAACACGCACTGTCTTCATGGTGACTATGCCCAAGCTATTAGAGGAGAAATACGTTCCCTGGAGGACAGGCAGGGACATCCCACCTGTTTCCACGGAGGAAGACATAGATATATATTTTTTGAGTTGGAGTCTCACTCGACCTGCTGGGCTCCGGCAGTCCTTCCACCTCAGCCTTCAAGTAGCTGGAACTACAGACGCGCGCTACCACGCCCGGCTAATTTTTGACTTATTGTAGAGATGAGGTCTCGCCAAGTTGCCCAGGCGGGTCTCGAACCCGCGGGCTCAGGCAATCCACTCACCTTAGCCTCCCAAAACGCTGGGATTACAGGCTGAGCCACCGAGCCCGGCTAGAGAGACATATGTTACAACATAAGTAGAGCCACTTCTGGAGAGGCAACACTCCCACCCCTGTGTGTTTCTTGTGACCTTTCTTTTCAGGCAGCACGGGGCCATCAGATCCCACCTTCCGCTTTGTCTGGGCTGACTTAACTAGATTAAAATATCCGAAGTAATTCTCCACTTGCTGTCCTTTCTAACATGCTTTGTTAAAAAGTCATCAGTAGGGGCCGGGCTTGGTGGCTCAGCCTGTAATCCTAGCACTTTGGGAGGCCGAGGTGAGTGGATTGCCTGATCCTGCGGGTTCGAGACCAGCTGGGGCAACTTGGCAAGACCTCATCTCTACAATAAATAAAAAATTAGCCAGGCATGGCAGCGTGCGCCTGTAGTTTCGGCTACTTGGAAGGCTGAGGTTGATGCTGGGGTGGCCGTGAGTGTGCCAGTGCACTCCAGCCTAGGCGACAGAGTGACTCCAACTCAAAAAAAAAAAAAAGTCATCAGTAGGTGGGCAGGATCGCTAACAGGGTAAAAACTCTTACTCAGAAAAACTACTGAAAGGCTCAAGTGAATTGAAGTATGATTTATAAAGTTGTTTCTGAGATCTACAAGTCTGTATTTTAAAGCTCTCCTGGAATTTTAGCTGAGTCTCAGAAACTTCCAAGGAGAGTTCCTTTTGGAGCTGTTTTAACAAACAGGTAACAATCATTTCTAATTAGTTAATCATTTATATGCAAATAAACACTGCTACAGAATTTCAAGAGTGCTTGAAAGGACTTCCTAAGGAAAGTTAATAGTTCCATCATGATTTTTTTATTAATAATTTATTTAGCAAATGCTATCTTCAAAAAAAGTACAGATTGTGATCTTGCCCATACTAGAATTGTCCTGCTGCTTTTTTTTTAAGTTGGAGTCTCACTCTGTTGCCCAGGCTGGAGTGCAGTGGCATGCTCATGGCCACCACAGCCTCGACCTACTGGGCTCAAGTGATCCTTCTGCCTCATCCTTCCAAGTAGCTGGAACTACAGGCGTGTGCCACCACATTTTTGTTTTTGTTTTCTAGAGACGAGGTCTCCTATGTTGCCTAGGCTAGTCTCCTCAAATTCCTAGGTTTTAGCAGTCCTCTTGCCTAGGTCAACCAAAGTGCTGGGATTACAGGCATGAGCCACTGCGCCCGGCTTATTTTTCCTTTATTTAATATTACTGGAATCCTCCTTCTTTTATCACCCAGGCATGCTCATTGTATGATGTGTAGCAACCTTGTGAAAAATAGTCCAGACAGCAGTTCCTTATGGTCTGATTTTAGCTATTTCTAGGACATTCATTTTAACATTAAGTAGAATTCTGGAAAATTTTGTTGGTTTTATGTTGATTTATCTAATGAATATTTATCCATATCTTTTTCCTTATAAATAACATGTTGGGAGATGGTGTAGACAAAGCTGGGAGAAGGTGTAGACAAAGGTAAGGATCCAAATCCTTATTTGAAAATGATAACGGTAGCAGCCCACTAAGGTTGGAGGGAGGAGCAGGCCACCTGCGCAGTCCAGGCTGGATTGCCCTGACACCTGTGCGTGTGAGAAGCAATGTCATAGACCACTGACCCACAGAGTGGCTTACATGCAGCACAATCATGGCAATGGCTGACAAATACACGTATATAAGCTGTGACAGTTTCATGGTTAACTTAAAGAGGATACATGGGACGAAACGGAGAAAGACAAAGGCAAGCGTCACAAAGATAGGGTGGATGGGAATTACTTTGGTCAAGATCCAGGCAAATATGCTAGAGCTCAGTGGATGCCTGTATTGCATTCCAGAACAGAGGTGAGTTGGGGTGGAGGGGCTGGTAGTGAGAACCTTCCAGATCCTCAAATCCCCATTCTACAGAGGAAGATACTGAATCTCAGGGACTTGGTCGAGATGGGGTCCTTATGTTCCCTTGCCCCTCTGCCACGCAAATCCTCCCTGTCAACTCAAAAGCCTCTTCCTCTGTTCCTGCTTCCCTGTTTTTCTAACTAAAAGTGATCTTGTTCACCTTTGAATTTCTGTAGATTTTTTTTGAGTTGGAGTCTTACTCTGTCGCCTAATCTGGAGTGCAGTGGCACACTCCTGGCCACCGCAGCCTCGACCTGTTGGGCTCCGGCAATCCTTCCAACTCAACCTTCCAAGCAGCCGGAACTACAGGCATGCGTTACTACGCTCAGCTAATTTTTGATTTATTGTAGAGACGAGGGCTCACCAAGTTGCCCGGGCAGGTCTGGAAACTGCGAGCTCAGGCAATCCACTTGCCTCTGCCTCCCAAAGTGCTGGAATTACAGGCTGAGCCACTGAGCGCAGCCTGAATGTCTGTAGATTTTAATAGTGTTCAATAGCCCACGGGTTCGAGACCAGCCCAGGCAACTTGGCAGGACCTCATCTCTACAATAAATAAAAAAATTAGCTGGATGTGGTAGTGCACACCTGTAGTTCCAGCTACTTGGAAGGCTGAGGCAGAAGGATCGCCTAAGCCCAGCAGGTGGAGGCTGCAGTGGCCGTGAGTGTACCACTGCAATCCAGCCTGAGCCACAGAGTGAAACTCCAACTCAAAACAAACACACAAAAAATAGTGTTCAAACAACATTTTCTGTTTATATTGTGTATATGTCATTTGCATGTAATATCTTCTCTCTCATAGTTTTTAGATGGTTAAGTATCATACATGTGAAAACATGCACTGCACTCCAGATTGGGTGACAGAGTAAGACTCCAACTCAAAAAAAATCTACAGAAATTCAAAGGTGAACAAGATCACTTTTAGTTAGAAAAACAGGGAAGCAGGAACAGTGGAAGAGGCTTTTGAGTTGACAGGGAGGATTTGCTGATATGAATAAGACCATTTTAAAATTTATTATTTATCCTCTATTTATTTATTTATCATTTTTTGAGTTGGGGGAGGTCTCACCCTGTCACCCAGGCTGGGCACGGATCATGGTTCACCTCCTGGGCTCAGGTGATCCTTCCATCTCAGCCTCCCAAGTAGCTAGGACTACAGGTGTGTACCACCACACCCAGCCAATTTAAAAAAAAAGTTTTTTTTTTAGAAATGAGGTCTTACTATGTAATTGAGACTGGTCTTGAACTCCTGGGCTCAAGCAATCCTCCCCCCTCAGCCTTTCAGAGTGTTGGAATTTTGGAATTACAGGCATGAGCCACTAAGCCCAGTTCATTTTTAAAAAAATTGATAGACTCCTTAACCAAGTCCAAATTTAAAAGCAAAACAGTTTTGTTTTTCCTGGTTTACTGTCCTTTTCCTGTCTGGGGCTGCTTGAACCTAGAGAGAGGCCCCCATGGAGTGCTTTGCCAATGGCCGTGCAGACTGGGAAGGTGTTTGACACAGCGCCCTCTTGCTGGCGGAAAAGAACAGGGAGGAAACGAAGTGCACTTGACCTTATCTCTTCTTTGTCTAATGAGCGACCCTCATAAATTAGACTTGTTTTCTTTCTTCCTGTTCCTATGAAACTTGGCAGTAGATTTTATGGTTCCCCTCAGAGCATTCTACTAGCTCCATTTTATGACTCAAAAAGAAAAAGAAGAAAAGGAAAAAAGAAATTTCAGGGACCTTCGTCGATCAGAGGCCAGAGCCTGACAGCCTTCCTCGGCTGACTCCTGTGAGTGATGGTCAGTAGTAGCAGGATGGCAGTCCCGTTCACGCCAGTGTGATGTAGCCAGCTGCTACAGCGATGGGCGGATCAGTCAGATGTGCAGAGACCAACTGATCCTTTTAGAGCAAGAAAGGATGGATGGAGAACTTTTGCTATTATTATGGCAAGGGAGAAATCATTATGAAATCATGTTTTAAGGATGGTTTATCCAAAGGGAAGAATTAACAACTCGGAAAAAGAAATGTTTTCTTCTGTCAGTGAACTCTAGTGAATGTAGAAATACCAGGGAGCGAGTCCTGAGAACGTCCCAACAGATAACAGGTGGTGAATCTGTCTTCTCTTCTCTCAGAAAACCAGATGTGAGAGACTTAAGTCCACTACTTGTCAAGTATCTGGAGATGGGGTCCAAAACCAAATGAAACAGGTCAGCTACTCCCATTCCAAGAAACTGGGAGAGTGTGGTGGGCTGCTGCAGAGTCCTAGAGAGGAAAGCAGATGGTCGGAGGGTCAGGTCTTTGAGGGCAGAGCTGTGCCCCATGTCCCCTCTGGTCCCTGTAGTGTCACGGGTGGGTGCCTGTAGGAATTGGCTTAGAAACACCAAGTCCCACCCAGTGTAGAGCAGTGGCCAAGGGTCTCACGTCAAGAGTGTCTGAGTCGCTGCCAGTGTCTTGCACTTCCCAAGTTGGCGGCAGGAAGGCAGATGCCCCGTCTTTGTGCTGCCTGTTCCCAGCCTGGCTTTCACAGCCTCTTCTTTCCATTTTCTGTGGGTGTGAGTGGATGAAGGACCACTTTTCTGTAAATGATTTTGTCTCCACGGCCCGTAAAGAGGACATATCAAAAGACCCCAGGGCTTTTATGTTTCCTGCCTGAAAGCTACTATTGATGGGAATTTGACCCCAGAGCTTAATCTTTGGAGTGTGGGGAGCGGTGGCCCTGTCTGACTGAAGGACCAGTCTCCCCCTTTCCACCCCTTTCCCACTCACAGTCCTCCGTGTTTCGCATGATTAGAGCCAGACAGTTCTATCTAGAGAGCCTATTGCTTTTTAAAAATACTGTTTTCTTGATCATAAGAGCAATCCATTGTATTGCTGAAAAGTGACGGCAGGGACTGGATGAGTGTAAAGAAAGCGTCAACCTTGCCACCCTGTCGTCAGTCCCGTCCACCAGAGGTCACAGCAGATGACACTTCGGCCTCAACCTCGAGAGATGCACACAGATGACATCACTGCCAATGTGTGAACAAAGAAGAATCCTGGTCCATGTGCCCCCTAACAACTCGTCTTATGGCTTTGATGGGACGCTGGTCAGGCACTCCAGAGGGTCCCTCAGCACATCCAAGCGAGGGGCAGCCCTCCAGCCACACCTTGTGCAAGTCTTCATACATCCTGGCTTCCTGGGAAGCGGGTGTATGATGTGGGCGTGTGTCGTGTGCTCCGGATCTATAAATACACTCCGAGCTGCTCCAAGCTGCTCTGTTATTTCAGCACATTCACCATTCTCGGTTTTCCATACACCCGCACCCTCACAAAAAAGGAGTAAAACTGAACTGATTTCTGCTGTCATGATCATGCAGCATACACTGCTACAAAACCAGTCACCCTGTGTTAGGTGTACCTCACCCCGCAGATGCGAATTAGTTTCTGGTTTTTCTTTTTTGAGTTGGAGTCTCACTCTGTCGCCCAGACGGGGTGTGCATTGCACGCTCCCGGCCACCGCAGCCTCGACCTGCTGGGCTCAGGCAATCCTTCTGCTTCAGCCTTCTAAGTAGGTGGAACTACAGGCGCACACTACCACGACCAGCTAATATTTTAAAAAATTTTTATTGTAGAGATGAGGTTTTGCCAAATTTTTATTGTAGAGATGAGGTTTCGCCAAATTGATGAGGTCTCGAACCTGCGGGCTCAGGCAATCCTCTTACCTCAGCCTCCCAAAATGCTGGGATTACAGGCTGAACCACTGGGCCCAGCCAGGTTCTGGTTTTTCAGCAGCAACATGTAGAATGTGGTTTCTTCTCACCTCCTTACTCCTTCAGGGCAGACTTGCGAGGAACTGGTTTGTGCTTGTGCCTCTGGCGGCCTTCTGCAATTTGACTCAGGGTCTATCTTCTCCCAGCTAGTGACGCTGACTCCACTTTCTGGCTGGAGCTTTTTCCTTTTTTCTTTCTTTGGATTCCCAACCCCTAAGTCCTCCTCCGCCCCCCGCCCCCAGCACTCAACTGAAGGGCAGAATCTTGGTTGTGTTCAAGGCCCATCACGGCAGCCCCACTTACCCTCTGCTTCCCTCCCATGGCTCTTCCTCATGGGCAGCGGTGGCTAAGAGCATGGTCTCTGGAGCCAGAGTGTTTATGTCTAAACCTTGGCTTTACTTCTTATTGTTTACTTAACACCTGTTGGACTTCAGTTTCCTCCTCTAAAAATGGTGATATTTATAGCACCTACCCTATAGGGTTTTTATAAGGATCATTGCAGACTGTTGCAATAATGGTAAACCCAGTAAACAGTGCCTCCCTGACCCCAGGCTCTGTGAAGTCCCCTTCCACGTTGATTTTGGGCTTGGTTGTATGACCTGCTTTGGCCAGTGACATGAGCAGAGGCTTGACATGTGTTTGCACATTGTGGGTTGTATTAATTTTCTAGCTGCTTTTTGGAGCATAGCCAGCTCCTGTGAAAGCCTGGATTGGCCTGCTGGATGCTGAGAGAGGTCTGTCTCAGTTGACCCTACCCCCAAGCCGACCACTGGATACTGAGTGCATCATCTAGGACTAGCCAGCCTCAGCCAATTTGCCAAGTGAGTGCAAATACACGACTGACTGCAACTGACGCCATATGGAGCAGAGATGAACTGCCTGAGACCAAATTGCCAACCCACAGAATCTGGAGCAAATAAGTGGGGGTAGAATAATTAAGTTTGAGGTTATTTGTTACGTAGCAATAGTTAACTGGTACAAAAACAAATGAGTTTTACATGGTACATGGAAGGTATTTAGAAAAATGACTGGCACAGGGTACATCAGTCGTTCCTATTATTTATCATTACTTTGAGCCATTTGGGTCATCCTGGGAGCTCCTGAGCAGGCTGAGCCTTCTTATACATCTTTGTCTCTGCTGTCGACTAAAACATTCCCCTCTGGATCCACCGCCTGCCTGTCTCCTGCTTGTCCCTCAAAAAGGGGGATATTGGCCGGTCTCGGTGGCTCAGCCTGTAATCCCAGCACTTTGGGAGGCAGAGGCGAGTGGATTGCCTGAGCCGGCAGTTTCGAGACCCACCCAGGCAAAGTGGCGAGACCTCGTCTCTACAATAAATAAAAAATTAGCTGGGTGTGGTAGCCCGTGCCTGTAGTTCCGGCTACCTGGAAGGCTGAGATGGAAGGATCACTGGAGCCCAGCAGGTCAAGGCTGCGGTGGCCAGGAGTGTGCCACTGCACTCCAGGCTGGGCGACAGAGTGAGACTCCAATTCAAAAAAAAAAGGGGGGGGTATTTAACCCCTGGTATTTCATGGGCACCAGATATTAGGTGTGTACCTCTTAAGTATTGGGTCTGTCTTCAAGATCAGATGAAACATCCCCGTCTCCTGCCACCAATGTTTTTATAAGCCTTTGTCAGATTCCCTGCTTCTGCTCTTTCACCCCTCCATCCTCACCCCATAGCTTGTTCTCAGCACAGCAGTCCTTGAAAAACAAAAGCCAGATCCAATCTCTATGCAGACAACGCAAGGTGCAATGGTCCTCCAGCTCTGTCAGTAAAATTTGAGGTCCTCACAATGACTGACAGGCCTTACAGGGTCCAAGTCCTTTTCTCTGGTCCCTCACCTCACTCTCTCCCCTCATTCGCTTTGCTCAGCCACACTAGACTTCAGACAGACACTCCCTCTGCCAGGTTAAGGTCTGTTCTTCTACTCGACACCCTTTTTTTGGTTTTGTTTTTGTTTTTTTGAGTTGGAGTCTCACTCTGTCCCCCAGACTGGAGTGCAGTGGCCGCTCCCGGCTACAGCAGCCTCGACCTGCTGGGCTCCGGCGATCCTTCCATCTCAGCCTTCCAAGTAGCTGGAACTACAGGCGCGTGCTACCACGCCCGGCTAATTTTTGATTTATTGTAGAGGTGAGGTCTCTCCAAGTTGCCCAGGCGGGTCTCGAACCCGCAGGCTCAGGCAATCCACTCACCTCGGCCTCCCAAAGTGCTGGGATTACAGGCTGAGCCACCGAGCCCGGCTCGACACCCTTCTAGTCAGCCAGATCCACCCACTTTAATCAGACTGATCTAACCTCACCACAGGACATTAAATAAAGCCCCAGAAATAACTAACTATCTTTGGGGTTTATTGATTTAACTTACTTATCTCTTTGCTCACATTAATCTCCTATTTTGCAGCTATCCCTTTAGCTTTCTTACTGCTTTCTTCTATTCTACTTTGACCCATTGGGAAAAATAAAAGTGAGGCTATATTACAATTAAATTTACATATTAAAGAACACTTACACAGAAGGCAGTGTGGAGCTGCTTGACATCTTCACCTGAGAAACAGTCATTCAATCTATCAGCATGCATCCATTCATTATACCAGCATTTATTAAGCACCAAGCATATCCAGACATTGTACAAAGTACTGATACCATAGAGAGAAAAATCCAGGTTGCTGCCTTCAAGTTTCTTATAATCTAGTGTAGAATTATGAAGTGATGCCCTGGGACTGAATCTAGCCTTTGTTCACTGTTAGTTCATTGTTGGTATACACAGTGTTTGATATATAAATCAGTTGTCAACAATGAACAATTAGAAGATTTTACATAAAATTCAGAATTCCTGACTTCCCTGAGATATCAAAAGAGGTAACCGTTTGACCTGTGTTACACATAGCACACGCAGCTTAGATCTGAGGTGTGAGACCTTTGTTCCAGCTCACTTATTCACTACTACTAGGCATTGCCTCCTGGCAGTAAGGTCAGATGTCAGCTGTTGTTTATCATCTCACACCTGGCCTGATTAGTGCCTTAGTTACCTTTCTGGCTGGCAGGCATTTGGCTTTTGAATTCCTGGTTTATGGGTTGTATTTGATAATACACTACCAGAACACTTCTTAACTCTGCAAAATAATTCTGTTTCTAGGATATACTTTAATGTTCACAATAAATCCAAGTATTATTAGCTCTTTTTTTCTCACAAGGTAATGAAAAGTTAGAGTGGTTAATTTACTGTTTGGAGGGGAGAGGTGGCTCTAGACGGCAAATGTCCTGGTCAGCCACACCTGAGCCCTGAGAGTATTGCAGAGGGATTGTGCCCTCTCTCCCACTTCCCGGCTACGGGATTTCAGACTGAAGCAGGTCAAAGAGGGTGAAGGAAAGGAAAATGAACACAAAGTGAAGCCTGGAATTTTGACTGTTACTAAGACCGAGTTGTGGCTTTTGAGGCCCATAATCGTCTGAAGGACATTTTGTTATCTGAGTCATGGGTCTAGTCACCATTTCATCTTAGGATACAAAAATGTCACACCAATGATTACACATGTGAAGGGACGATGGAAGATAAAAATTACCTTTTCTATGCAATCTAAATGTGTCATACTTGTTCATCTTACCAGTTATACACAGAGATGTACACACAAACATACACACACATACACACTCACTTATAATACTTAGGACCATACTATATACGGTATTTTTCTAACTTGCTTTTCCCCCTCAACAGTGTCATCTTTTTATGACACTAAGTATACTGTACCCATTTTAATGGTCTCCCAGTAGTCCATTACATGGTGGTATTATAATATTTATCCAGTCACCTATTGATGAATTTGGGTTTCCAGTTTATTGTTATATAAATATGCTGCATTGGCTATTTTGGTAGATAAATGCCTAGAAACGGAGATGCCGTAACATCTATTTTTTAAAGTTTTTTTTGAGTTGGGATTTCACTCTGTCTCCCACCAGGCTGGAGTGCAGTGGCATGATCACCCCTCATTGCAGCATTGACCTCCTGGGTTCAGGCAATCCTTCCACCTCAGCCTCTGAGTAGCTGGGACTACAGATGCATGCCACAACACCTGGCTTTTCTTTTTTAATTTTTTGTAGACAAAATCCTGCCATGTTGCCCGAGGCTAGTCTTGAACTCTCAGGTTCAAGCAATTCTCCCACTTCGACCTCCTAAAGTGTTGGGATTATAGGCGTGAGCCATCGTGCCTGGCCTGTTTTTTAAGTTTTGGTGCCTGTGGAATGACTCATTAATCAATGCCTATTCTTCTAAAATTTCCCAACTAGATCTATGTTCTTCAGTCAGATAAATGTCACCAAAGTCATACTTGAATAGTTCACTCCATTGTTTAAAAGACTCAGTTGTTTCTAGCTTATTAGATCAACTTAAAAGCTTTGGGGGGGGGGGCTAGAAAAGTATCTTACTTCTTTAATCTCACCCACTATTTTTCAATTCCAGTGAGAACTGTCCTATACTTTCTGCCAGGTCCAACATTTGTTTATTTCCTTCTGTGAGGACACTGCTCCCTTTTCTTCTATACTAATCTAAATCCTACATGTCCATTGAAGTCCAGATCAAATTACACTTCTTTCAGAAAGTGTTTCTGGGATTATCCCACCCCCAGATTATCTTTTCACTCATGAATCATATTCCTCTATATTTTAGAGTGTATCCTAAAATTTTCTTGGGGTGGGCAAGCTGTTCCTGGGCAGGTTATATTTTGAATCTGCCTCTACAGCAAACACATTGCTAAATTCTGAATCTTGAAAGGGACAGTAAAATTATAGAATGAGTTACTGGAGAAAGTTCTGGAATATTCCCTGAATGTCTTGAAAAACAGTTATACTCCCCTTTGAAATTAGGTAAATGGTCTGATGAGTTTCCAAAGAGGCTTCAGACATACTTTTTTAAGAATGTGGCTATAATTAGTTACTGACGAAATAGAAATAATTTTTAGCTGGTCCTGTGATCAATATCTCCACTTACTTGAAAAAATTATGTGGTATGGAATTCATTATGAGAGAAAAATCTCTCAAGGATGATTTAATCATCACAATTATCAAAATAGTTAGTGGTGGTCACATGATGGATTTTGAAAGCCACATATGTGAGGTTCCATTGTATAAAGATATTTTTATTCATAGCTTATGATATAAAACAGAACCAATGAATTTTAAAATTATCTTAGATACTGAACATTAAGACAAACTTTAGTTCATTTAAAAATACATAAATTATTTTCGTTCCACCCCCCCAAAATATGGTACTTCACTGTTCCAGAAATACTACACATTCAAATAAACTGTAATTATGAACACATATAGCTTCCCACAGCTAGAATTTTAAAAATGGATTGTGCTAAATAAAATGTGTGTTACTGAAATACTTAAACATGCTTTAAAGTAAATCATTATTATAAGTAGGTATGTAATTACTATGGCTTTAGCAAGGTTTAGCTGGGAACTAAAATACAAAAGAACAACATTTCTGCAGCTTTTGACCAAAATACAATGATAGCTATCCAACAGAACTCAGGTCTCCCAGCCCCTCATTCCTGGTCTTCTTGGATGAGGTAACTGGAATGAAAATCATGGAGAGAAAAAGCAGACTGGAACAAAATATATGAACAAATATAGAGAATCTAGAAAAACGAAGGACTTCTGGCCATGTAAAATCCAATTTTTAAAAAATTAATCTTTACTGGAGAAGTAGTGGCTTTGAAATTTGCTCCCTGAGGATTAGAGTGAAAATACGCTTTCCAAAAGAGTGGGTGTGTTTTGGTAAGAGTGGAGGAGGAAGCTGTCTGTGGTACTAATATACCATAGAGTATCCACCTGGCAGTGTGCTAGTTAACCTAATGCATTATCAACCTTCTCATGTTCAAAATCTCCCCTGAAATGTGTATCCCTTTCACTCCTGGACGTACTGGCAACTGGCGGTGAGTTCTCCCTGCCTGGGTCCCCACAGAGACAGCAAATTGACTTCCTTAGTAGCTACTAATGGCTAAAGGTGCCACACTGACTGATTCCACTGACCTGAAACAAACACATACAAGTCGACCTGAAACAAACACATATAAGTCCACCTAATTCCACGTGTACCACATACGTATGCAACTACATAGAGTTTGTAAGGAAACATGCACGGTTAACATGTGCTACCTCAATTGGGAAGACCAGGGGAGAGGTCAAGGAGAACATCCACTTTACGGGGTGAATTTTTACTTTGAGAACATAATTATACATTATTTGCCTAATTTAAAAAATTAGCAGTCAAGAAAGGACTCTATGCAGAAAGCGATGTGGAGAACTAGCAGGAGGGCTTTCCTCCAGGAACAAAGCGGTCAACCACAGAAAGCTGTATGACCGGTTTCTTCAGAGGCCAAGACCTTTGTGAGAGCAACTCTGTCTTTGCACTAGATAGGACTTATCTGCAACTTCCTGCTGACATTTTACTTGCTATTTCTGCCAACTCTAGGCCTAAAGCCATGCCAGCACCTATCCCAAGTGAACTTCTTATTTTCATCAGCTCTGTCTTTGTATTTTCAGGCAACTTCGTCTTCCCTGTCCCCATATCAAATTAGTCACAGACTCATGCTCATTCCACCTTCGCCATTTAGCCTTTTCACCACACTGCTCTACTTCAAGCCGTCACTTGTCATTGTTTCTCAGTTCATTTTTCTGCTTCCAGTCTGTCCATCTGTCTTTTATTTTGTACATCGATGCCCAGATTAAAAGTTTGACAGTAGAGTTTTTTTATTCTACTACCTGGACAGACACACACACACGCACACTCTCTCTCTCTCTCTCTCTCTCCATTGTCTACTACTTCATATAAAGCCTGAACTTCCTCCAAGGATTCATGGAACCTGACCTTAACATTAACATCTCAGCTTTATTTTAGAATATTCCATTCATGGAACCATTTGTCTAAAGCCCCCCTCACCAGCCACTGACCATACTCCCTTTTCCCACTAGGTACTTTTCTCTTTCTTACATGCTCAAGTCAGTATATACCTGATTTGTGAAACTTTGGTTGTCTGGTATTTTTGTTTAATTAGTTTTATTTAATATGTTGGTTTTGTTTATGTGACTGAGTTGATTTAAATTTCTTTTTTTTTGAGCTGGAGTCTCACTCTGTTCGCCCCGGCTGGAGGGCAGTGGCATTCTCCCGGTTACTGCAGCCTTGACTTGCTGGGCTCAGGCGATTCTTCCACCTCAGCCTTCCAAATAGCTGGAACTACAGGCATGCGCCACCACGCATGGCTGATTTAAATTTTGTAAAGGCAGAATTCTTTCCTTAAGTTACATTATTCTTAAATACCTCTACAAATGTTGGCTGGTTGGTTGAAATAAAAGAAAGTTTCTCTGTGCCTTCCTTATTTTGGGGAAGCATTGTTTTTATGCTTTCAAAAGTAAAAAAGAATAAAAATTAATATATAAATGTAGTAGATTTCTAATAAAATGCACATTGCGACTGGGCTCAGTGACTCAGCCTGTAATCCTAGCACTTCAGGAGGCTGAGGCAAACAGATTGCCTGAGCCCGGGGGTCTGAGTTCAGCCCGGACAACTTGGTGGGACCTCATCTCTACAATAAATAAATAAGTAAAATAATTTTAAAAGATGTTTAAAAATAGGGTGGTCAGTACTTTTCCTATCCTGCACAGAAAAAGTTAATGCATATACCCAAGTGAATCCAATTGAGATTGGCTTGAATCAGTTTGCCTCAGAAAATATGACTCTGAATATTTTTCTCATGATTTAATTTTAGTTGGCTTTTAGCAAAGACTTCAAAATGGCAGCTCAGGTTCATTTTTAGTTCAATGAAGAACACTCCTCATAGATATGCAGCCTGGATTTAATTCTATTTCTTGGATTGGATTATTACCAAGATCTTAACAAGGAAAATGAAGAAATATGGATGCCTCAGGAATTGACTAAACGCTTATATCCTGCACTAAACATGCTTCTCTATATCCAGAAACTGACAAGTACCAGATTAAGAACTAGACAGGATTTCTTGGAAAAGGATACTTACTTGCAAAAATAATTCCAAGATTTGGGTTGAGCTCAATTTTTAGGATTTGTGTGGAAATTCATGACTTATCTTTCTATATTAACATGTGAACAATTTAAACAAGTAATACAAACTCCTGGAGGTTTGGTCTCAAATAGTCTAAAGTTTAAGAAGAATATATATATATATTTTGAGTTGGAGTCTCATTCCGTGGCCCAGGTTGGAATGCAGGGGCACGCTCACTGCTACCCCAGCGTCGACCTGCTGGGCTCCAGCGATCCTTCTGCCTCATCCTTCCAAGCAGCCGGAACTACAGGCACATGCTACCACATCCAGCTAATTTTTTCTTTTTTTAATTTATTGTAGAGATGAGGTCTTGCCAAGTTGCCAGGGCTGGTCTTGAACCTGTGGGCTCCCAAAGTGCTGGAATTACAAGCTGAGCCACTGAGCCCAGCCAAGAATATTTTTTTTATCTCCTATACCTAGCATTGTCCCTTGTTAAAGTAAAGCATTTCTTTCACCATGTCATACAGTAATATGCCTATTAATAAAAAGACACATTAGAACATCACAATTTGTTGTCAACAATTTGTGATTAAAATAATATAGAAGGTACTGGAATGGATTCTAGAAAGGAGACTAGAGACTAGGGTATATAAATATTATTTAACTAAAAAAATACCAATATGAAGTTATTCCATGTCTAAACACTTATTTATTGAGTTGGAGTCTCACTCTGTCACCTGACTGGAGTGCAGTGGCATTATCACAGCTCACCGCAGCCCCGAACTCCTATGCTCAAGCAATCCTCCTTTCTCAGCCTCCTAAGTAGCTGGGACAACAGGCACACCCACCACACCCGGTTAATTTTTTTCTTTTTTGTAGGAATGAGGTCTCTCTATGTTGCCCAGGCTGGTCTTGAACTGCTGAGCTCAAGCAATCCTATTGCCTTAGCCTCCTGAAGTGCTGAGACTACAGGTGTGAACCACCATGCCTGACTAAAGCCATTTTTTAAAAAGTGCAATCTGTTAATCATTTTGTTAATGATATCGGATTATATCTCAGTTTGATTAGGGATGGAGAGAGCATACTGGAGACCTGTGGATGGTGAGTGTCAGAGGTGAGAGATGCATTGCTGCTGACAGGAAAAAAAGAGAACATAACGGGGAAGATGAGAATGTCAGAACAAACTTCATGATGGTCTGTGGGGAGAAGTGTGTGTGTGCGTGCGCCTGCACGTGTGCATGCATTTGCATAGTTTGAGATGATTGACAACAGGCTAATAATGCTTCGCATAATTTATCAAGAATTTGTACTTGCTTTTTCTTCCTCCCAGAATTGCTGACAATGGGAAAGATGTTTAGCCCTAGATAATTCTATATTGAAGTATTACATCACCAGACTACATATATATATATCATATAGTCATATACAAGTAAAAATAGATAAAGTAAATTTCCTTTTCTTAAAAGAGCACAGAGAAACTGCTTACCTGATATACATTAAATATTTCTGGATACTTCCTGTACCAATTCCAACAGAGTCTCAATTGAACTTTGCAGCAAACAATTTGCGTTCAGTTTTCCAGGAACCTCAGATACAGGAAAATGGGCAAGTGTGCTGTCCTGGAAGGAAGGTTGGTATCTTAAAGATGCAAAAACAAGGAGGTGAGTCTTTGAAGAGTCAATTGAATTCATGGAAACAAAGAACTCCTTAATTAAAGAAGTCTGTTGGTTTGGAGGAGAAGACTCACATCACCTCATTTGACACCACAAAGCTTGTAATAAATATCTTCATGTATTCACAAATCCATTTGCTAAACAGTAAAGTCTCACAAGAATCTTTTGAAATACTTCATAATATATTATGTATACCAAGTTGCTTCTAAATTAAAATAATAAAAGCAAAACCTTGAATTTAAAATTAGAAAAGCAACTTAAGTAATGCATTTTAGGCTCTTTAAAATAGAAAATAACACTTTTTGGAAGATCTCCATTTTCTTTAGTACCTATTTTTGAATGAGTGAATCTTTTTATACTTTCTTTTGCACTGGAAGGAATTACAAATACAGGATCTAACAGTTTTATATTCTTTGGTGAAGTGAAGTGTTTTCTTTGCAGGAGCAATTCTCAGCTCCCAGATTTCTGCCATAAGATGTGTTAGTGCCTACCACATCATGTCATTAGTTCTACTGCAACATCTGATTTAAACTTGATCTGAGGAACTTTTACCACCAGCTACTGTCACGGACTTGGTCATCTGTGTGTTTCCATTTTCTTCACAAGGGATACGTTCTGATCACTAGCATGAGCTTTTGACTACGGTTACTAGTATGGTTAAGGAGTTGTTCTATGTCAACAGATGGTTGGACATTTGTAAGATCTCATCCCTAAGCTGGGCTCGGTGGCTCAGCCTATAATCCCAGCACATTGGGAGGCCGAGGCAAGTGGATTGCCTGAGCCTGTGGGTTCGAGACCAGCCCAGGCAACTTGGCAAGACCTTGTCTCTACAATAAATTAAAAATTAGCTGGGTGTGGAGCACACTGGTAGTTCTGGCTACTTGGGAGGCAAAAGTGGAAGGATCACTGGAGCCCAGCAGGTTGACGCTGGAGAGGCTGTGAGTGTGCCATTGCATTCCAGCCTAGGCGACAAACTGAGACTTCAACTCAAAAAAAAAAAAAAAAAGATCTCAACCCTCTGCCTGGAGTGTGAAGGGCTTATTAAAAAATGATCAAAAGGTGAGGGGAGGTTATGACCTGAGTAGGGAGAGGCCAACACCGCTGCATGTCCAGTCAGTTCTTGTGGCAAGGGAAATGGAAGAGGGACGTCCTTTGTGGCCTTGGGTAGCTGCTTGTCCGTCACTTGAGATGGTGAAACTGACAGTCACAGGAAGAAGTGGTGAGAAGCTTTCCTTGCCCAGTACTGTTGGATTGTGCTCATCCTGTCCAGCATTTTAGTTTACTTTTTCTTGTGAATGGGCAGACAGGGTTTAGCGTGGAGGCATCTAGCTAAGGACCAGTCTTATAAAAAGTTATTTGGCCCACATAAAGATGAAAATGGAAACTTTGGCCTTGTAAATTGCTACTGATCTTTTTTGTTGTTGTTTTGAAAACAGGATTTATTGAGAGGACAGAAAAGCTCCCACAGTGGGAGGGAACCGGAGTGGTTGCCCAAATTGCTACTGATCTTAGGCAGGTTGGCTGATGTCTGAAAGCCAAGAGTTCTGTCACTGTCCTTGGAAAACAACAAAGGCTCAGATTAATAAATATTTTCAAATGGCTTCAAGATCCTTAGATGAGACTCTTGATTAAATTCTAGGCTGATGTAGATTTCAGGATCTGAGTTGTGGATTCAGTTCTTCCTCTTGAGGAATAGGTTCCAGAGCAGAGATATGGATCAGGAACACGGACTGTCTTCAAATCTGCTTGATGTCTGCATGCTAGGATACTAGAGCTTGGGATTTGACATTTAACTCTAAGCAAGTTTGAACTGTGTGTGGGTAAAAAAGTACTCTTTCCCAGTCTGCTCATGAAGCCTACAAATGGGGGTGGTGGTGAGAAAAAGGTTTGGGCAGACATTTAGCATGCTGGATGAGTAGGACCCTTAAGAAGTAGAGAACTGTGACAGACAAAACCAACCCAGAGCAGGATGTGACAGGGGCTATGATTTGAAGTATGTGTCTACTTGTCAGATGGACTCATCTTCATTTTTGGTATCTTCTTGAATACACAACACTATTTTGGGGTGGCAAGATACAAAAGCAATAGAAAAGTTTTTGTTTTCTTCCCCTTGAAAAATGGCTGATCATCCAGTCATGCTCAATCAGCTCAGTTCACATGCAGAAGTCAAGCCAAAGGTCTGGTCAAAACTAAGTACTTAACCCAGTTCCTGGTTGAGACAGGTATAAATTGGTGGCCAAAGAAACATATAGAAATAATAACAGTAACTAATATTTAGTAAGTGCTTCCATTCTACATTTATGTGCTTTATATTTTACATAGATTATTTCATTTAATTCCTATAACAGCCTTATACAGTAGAAAGCTTTATTATGGTTTTGAACAAAACCATCCCTAACATGAGAGAAACAACTTATCACATGTCTGGACATGGTGGATCAATAATGCCACCAGCATATAGAGAAGTCAGCTCATGCTGAGGCCTACAGGGGAGGTGCCTCTTCCTGGAACATGTCACTGAGCTTCCAAGACACCTTCTGGACCTCTCCCTGCCCCACTGGCTGTGCCTCTTCCATCTCTTTTGGTGAATTCTCCTCATTTTATTTCCTTAATCCTGGGGTGGTCCAGGACTCACTTTTTGGTCTTCTTCCTTTCTCTTGCTACATGGTCTAGTGAATTTCACCCAGTGCTTGACTCCACATGCCATCTGTAAGCTTCCCCAGATACATATATCTAGTTGTCTACACCTATTTTCACGAGGCTGTTTAACAGACATCTCAAACCCACCATATCTAAATACAAGTATGCTACCCCTCCCGTGTGCTTCTTCCCAATCTCCCCAGTCATCTCAGTAAAGGGTAACTGTCTTCTCCCCAGAGCTCAGGTCACCTTTCACCTATGCTCGCATCTATCAACATCTCCTGTGAGCTTGTCTTCTAGATAGGTTCAGAATCCGATCTTCTCAGTCACCAGACTCAGTCCTCACTTCCTGTCCCAGCTAGGTGAATCTCCTGGCTTGCTCTTGCCTCCTTCCCTTTGTAGGTTGCTCACGCAAAAACCCGGCATCTTTGAAAAAATAACTTTTTATTACCAACCTCTAAATTAGAACACATAAGTACACCCCAGTGATGACCACTCCCGTGTGCCCATTATCTAGTCTCAAAAATTAACATTTTGCTCCTTGTTTCATCTATTCACTCCCCCTCTCTTTTGCGTGTGAAGTATTTGAAAACAAATCCCAGAAAAGTCATCCCAACGACCAGATCAAGCTGCTCTGCACTTTCCACTCGCTTCTCATCTCAGTAGAAGCCCAGTCCTTCACCCGGGCCTTCAAGGTCTCTGTGGTCTGTGGCTGCGCCCCACGCCCCCTCCCATGCTGCCCCTGACCTGCCCTGCCTCAGCTGAACCAGAGGGCCTCTCCCCTCAGAGGTGGGAGCACCCACTGGAGGACTTATTGAGGCACGGATTGCGGGGGGTCTACCCCAGAGGTTCTGGTTCAGGGGGTCTGAAGTGGCACCGAAGGATTTGCATTTCTACAAGTCCCCAGCGGGCGTGCCTGGAGGACCGGCTGCCCTCCAGTGGCGGGTCTTGCCCGGGGTCTCTGCGCCGCTGTTTTCCTCCGCCCTGGTCGCTGTGCACCTCGTGTGGTTCTTCCTGCTAAGTGAGGGCTTTGGGGAGGCCTTCCCTCCGCTCCTCCTAAGAGATCTGCCTCCTCCCCACCCGGTCGTTGCTCCTTGCAGCGAGCCCCGCTCACTGGTTCTCTGACCGCGTCCGGATAGCAGCTCCACGGCACGGAGCCTTGTCCTGTCCGGTCCTGTCCCCGGCCACGCCACGCAGGTGCCCACTCCATCTGCCCAGAGGCAAATCCACCCTCCTGCCTCGGTGTCACCATGTGTAAGGAAACCAACTGGCATCCCCTCCATCTCCGGGCACAGGCTCGGTTCAGAAGAGCGAGGTGAACGCGCCGCGGGCCAGGAGGGACACGGGCGTGACCGCGCTGCGCCCGGCCACCCTCCTGCACCGGGCGCCCCGCGCC
>NW_007247381.1:135198-138902 GCF_000164805.1 Carlito syrichta
GGGCGCGGGCCCCTGCCGCCCTGGGTGCGCCCCTGAAATAGACGCTGGGGTCCCGGGGCCCAGCCAGCTGCCCCTTCCTGAGGACGGAGGCAGGATGCGCGGAGCGGCTGAAAACAGGAAACGGGAAAGTACCCGACGCCTGCTGCTAAATTAGCCAGCTTAGCTCGCTTGCCTCTCCGGATGTCTAACAAAATTAATATCCGAGGAGCTCTCCGTCGCTCTCCGTGAGCTGCGGCCGCTCAGGGCATGTGACCTCCCTTACCTGGCACTGCAGACAGCTTTATCCAGAAATCAGAGCATCTCTGTTTCCTCGGCATCTCGGGCAAGTGAGTAGTGCAGCGACCTGCCAGGCACAGGTGTCTTTTTCTTTGGTACCCAAGTACATTGTACATTCGAGATCACTTGCAACAATTCCTTTCTAGAAATAATAACTGCTGGAAAACTATGTAGGAGGTATTATTGCATTATTCAGTATGGATGGTTCTTGTTTTTAAATCATCTTGGTGAAAGTGGACTGTAAACCCCTAGGAGTTTTGAACATTCGGGTTGGGTTCGCTGTTCCTTCATCAAGGAACACGACCCCGTTGAATCTGACTTTTCTGACCGCTGACAACCTCTCTGCGAAGACCCGTGTGCCTTTCCCTGAGTGCTCGCCCAGAGAGCCTGCCGCTTCTGGTTGGATGTAGCTAGCTTCATTCCATGGCGGCAGTACCGCACCAGCCTCTGGTGGTTATGTGGCAGAATTCCAGCCAAAATCTATTTGGCTTGGGCTGAATAATTTTTTGATGTAGAGTCCTTTTAGGTGAGTTCATGGGATTCTGGAACTACACTTTCTGAAAGTGCATTTCGGAATATTTAGCTTAGTTGAACAGGTGGTCTCTTGAATGGCCCCTTCTGGACTGATAGCAGCAAGGGCTCAGCCACGTCTCACTGCTGTCGGGGGCAGGACTCTATGCTCTGGGCATGTACTTCAGCAGGCTCTGGGAGGCTCTTGAACCTCTGAGACAGGATGGTGGGTAGTTACTACAGCATGAGCCCCGCGTGGGCCAGGAGGGTCTGCCAAGGCTGGGAAGCTCTTCCAGGATGTGCGCTCTGTACCTAGACAACATGTGGTGTATAACACATAACATGTAGGGACAGCATCTGTGGATACCTGCCCCCATGCATCAGTTTTTTGCAGTTTTTCTTTCTTTTGGAGTAGATGGAACTAAAGGAAGAGCAAGGGACTCTCAGAATGCAGGTGAAAAGGAGGGTGTGGGAGAGCAGGCTCTGAAGAGAGAGAGAGCGACAGAGAACATGACTTTAACTGAAATAAAACATGAAATAGATATGTCCGTGCAGATATTGATGAACTGAATGGGGCAGATCAGTGAATGATAGTTTTGATGGCCAGCACGAATTTTTGGTATTAAGACTCCATCAAAGTGCTGGGACGTGAGAGGCTGAGATAGAATGGAAACCTGGAATGCCAGTCTGGATGGAATAACTGTTTAAGCTCTTTCAACCATCGTGGCTAAAGTTGGGAGACTTTTTCATTGTTTCCATCCATTTAATTCCAAATCCAAATAGGCTTCATCTCCATTTGGTCTACCCAGGATTTAACCCTAATTCTAGAAATGGCTATAGTGTTATTTGCCGTTCTGTAGATCAGAACTAGGTTTTTCCTTTCCCACTCCTTGGCCTATTTACTTCCTCTCGCTAACATCCTTCCACCCTGGGTCCTGTGTGCCAGCTTTGAGAAATGCAGGCAGTGTCTTTGGGAAGGGAGCCTCACTGCTAGAGCTGGGGTAGGACAAAGGCCAGTGGAAGCTGTTGGGTGGACCCATTAGCTTAGGATAAGGTTAGATTTGTAGCCTGAGCTTCAGGGTGAGGAAAGATGTTTGACCTAGACTTCAAGGTCCCTGGATGGTGAGGTTGGTAGAAGGGACCCAGATTCTCTTTGTGTGTCTGTTTATTAATTCGTTCCATCTGCGAGTACTTGAGTGCCTATCTCTGCCTGGCATTGTGTGTGGTGCTTTTGTGTGTTCATATTGTTCTCGAATCCCGCCCTGCTTCCCTTTGGCTTGTGGGCAGGTTGTCTGGAGGGATGGCAGGTGTCTGTGCCCATGATCCCGGTCTCCTTCAGGACAGGCTCCGGGAAGTATGTTTTGATCTCTTGTGTTTCTACTTTTTGCCTCCAAGTTCTTCTCATCTTTTTAAGTTCTCATACAGTTAAATGTTGTTATTGGATTTTATATTTCTGCTTATTGTCTTTTGCAACCTTGAGTGTATGTGGTATTTAGATTTTGTGGCATTTTGGGGTCTGGGTGATACTGATGTTTGCTTCTGATCAAACCTGAAAGGTGTGCAACTAAAAATCAGATATAGATCAATAAAAGAATTCTAGGTAGTGAACCAGGGATGCCATGGAGATATGATTAGGATAGGAATTGCTTTTCCTTCACAAAACTCAGGAAACATGCCTCAGCTACACCCGCATTTTTTCTCAGTTGATTATCCCATGTTGCTGGCGACTCCTCTCACTGAAGGTGTTCAAGCATAGGCAGACAAACAGCTTGTTGCCCATGTGCTAAGGGGTGTAGGCAGCAGAAGACTGACTGGATCAGAGCAGAGGTTCTTACATTTTTGGATTTTACTGGGTTGTAAAATTAAAAAAAAAAATTAAAGTCTAACATGGAATTGTCAAGTGCTTTGTTTTTGGTTTCACCAAGTAAAATAATTATTTATAATAAAAACAGTTATCAACTATCACTATCTTTTTATGAAAAAACATTTTAACTCCTTCCTTATATTTCTGACTAAAGGATAGTCTTTACATTGAATAAATTTAGCTTTATGTACACTTATTACATTGTCTCTATTTTGTCACAGGTTAGTAAAGAGTTCCTTGAAGGCTGACATTTGGAATCCATCAGACCAGATGACCTTCAATGTTCTTTCCAGTTCTTAGATTCAGTGACTATGAATTTGGAATATTGCTGCAGTTGCCCCAGTATTCATCTGTTTGTCTTTTATAGTGTGTTGGAGTGTATTCTGGTTTTTGTTCAACTGGTTTTAAATGTAAAACAAGCATCTCTCATATTGTAGGTGAATTTCCCCAGTGATAGATAAAGATGTTTAAAATATTTAGGAGTGGCCAGGCTTGGTGGCTCAGCCTGTAATCCCAGCACTTTGGGAGGCCGAGGCAAGTGGATTGTCTGAGCCCGCGTGTTCAAGACCCACCCAGACAATTTGGCAAGACCTCATCTCTACAATAAATTAAAAAAAAACTCTACAATAAATTAAAAAAAAAATTAGCTGGGCATGGTAGCGCATGCCTGTAGTTCTGGCTACTTGGAAGGCTGAGGTGGAAGAATCACTGGAGCCCAGCAGGTTGAGGCTGCGGTAGCTGGGAGCGTGCCACTGCATTCCAGCCTGGGCCATGGAGAGAGACTCCAAAAAAATAAAAAAATAAAATAAAATACTTAGGAGCAGTAATGGCCTACAAGACAGTGGTGAAAGAAGACATATGGATCTATGTGGGTTGAAGGTAGTGTTATATATAATAGGGACAATTCTGAGGTGCATTTGAGAACTTGGGAAGTGAATTCTGGAAATAGGTAGCATTTATGAAGTAGTTAAAAGAATCTCTTCCTTGGTACTTTCTTGGGAAGTGAAAAGAAAAACAAAACGACAACAGCAAATCTTTGATGCTGGGAAATCAC
>NW_007247381.1:138922-154257 GCF_000164805.1 Carlito syrichta
GTGTAGAGGTGGGGAGGGAGTATGCACAGCTGTCTCTCCCCAGAGGATGCAGGCCATTTCCAGCCCTCCTTAGACATTGGGGCGGAGAATTGGCCCCCCCCCCAAAACCACGCCCCCCCCCCACCTTTAGCTTCGGATTCACATTTTATAATGCACGTGGGTAGGCATTCAGTAAATACAGAGGAGGCCAAAAAAGTATGCATTTTAAGAAAAGAAAAAACTGTATTAAAATTGTAATACTCAATATATACTGATACAAAAAGATGAATACGAGTCACATTTGACTTCTGCAGTTATAAGAGGCGCTCAAAGTGCTTACCATCTGCATCCAGACACTTCTGATTATGGGGAACATCTCTTAACATCCCTTAAAATGTGTATACATTTTTTGGCATTCCCAGTATAAGCAAGTGTGCTTCTCTGCTGGTGACTGTAAATGTCCTCATCTGTGCTCTTAGGGATTTGTATGGTAGTGTTGATGAAAACCACTGAACAGCTTTCTTAAGATCAGGCAGAAGGTTCTTTCCAGGTGGTGCAAAGAAGGAAATTGCCTTTCAGTTGCTTTTCTATAGTATTCCACCAAATTTCAAATATACTTATGGTGAGTCAGTTTGGGTTTCTAATTTATATTTATTGAGGGCCTACTATAGCCAGGTCTTGGTGATATCTCAGAAAACAAAACATAGTTCTTTTCCTTATAGTTGAAACTAATAGTAAACAAATATATGGCATAATACTGGTAGTGGTAAGTACTGTTTAAAAAAAAAAGCAGGATAAAGGGGATAGGGAATAAGGAGGGGTAGAGAGAGATGTTCCAGACCGGACCAGGGTGTCTTTGATGAGTGGTATTCCAGCATAGTCCAGAGGGCAACAGTATTCCAGATGGAGGGAGCAGCACGTACAGGGACATTCTTGAATTTTTCCCGATAAGACAATTACTGTAGTGAGTGGGACAGTATACTTCTCTGTGTCTTACATACACTGTCCTTTCTTACATTTTTGACTGTCTCTAAAATACTTCTTTGACTAGCTCCATTCACTGATTCTGCCTTGATAAACAAACCCTTGCTCTTCATGACACCACTTTTTCTAGGATTCCTCCTCTAGTTTTTAGGTTGCTAAATGGAATTTACATACTTTATTAGTTTATCTCACTTAATCTTTTCAATGACCTTATAGCATAGGTCTCCTACTATTATTTCAGTTGAGGGAAATAGAGTTACTTTCCTAAGCTTGTCAAAGATTGGAAAAGCTGGAACTCTAACCTCTCTATTGATCACATTTTTTTCTGTCTTGCATGGCTTCCTTTTTCCTTTAAAGTGTTTTTGAGTTGAAACCTCTATTGCCCAGGCTGGAGTACACAGGCACAATCACGGCTTTCTGCAGCCTTGAACTCCTGGGTTTAGGTGATCCTTCTGCCTTAGCCTTCTGAGTAACTGAGACTATACATACATGCCAGTATGCCCGACTGAATTTTTTAAATGTTTCTGTAGAGATGAGGTCTCACGAGACTGGTCTAGGCCCAGGCTGGTCTTGAACTCCTGCCCTCAAGCAGTCCTTCCTCCTTAGCCTCCCAAAATGCTTGGATCACAGGTGTGAGCCACCACTATGGCTGCCCTAATACTGTTTGTGGTCAATAGTTGTTCCTTGCAGAAGTTGCCCTTGGCCAATTCTTTTCAATCAGCTGTTAATCTGTAAGTCATGACTCCATCTTTATCTTGGGTCTGGACTCTAGATCTGTGCATCAGTATGGAATTTTGAGCTTCTAACAGAGTGTCTACTCTTAGCTCACACCTATAAACTCAGCATGTCTAAAGCTGATGTGTTCCCAAACTGACTTCCTTTATAATGTCTCTGCTTACTCAGTGGTATGACTGTTCCCTGATACACATTGCAGTGGGCTAGTTTTTGGTTTCTGTCTTTCTTCACCCTCCACATCTTATCAGTCCTCAGTACTGTAGAGTTTCAGTTTCAAGTGTCCATTCTGGTTGCTACTTTTCTGATGAGTGGATTTCATCACTTGATAGGTAAATTTTTTTCAGTGGTCTCCTGTTGAGCTCTGTGTATTCTCTCCCTTTTCGGTTTACCTGTTATTTTAACCCTGTTGCAACATCATTAGAATCACATGAAATGGCTTACCAAAACCAGATACTGGCTGGGTGTGGTGGCTTACGCCTGTAATCCCAACACTTTGGGAGGCTGAGGCGGGAAGATTGCTGGAGCCCAGGAGTTCAAGATCAGCCTGGGCAACGTAGTGAGAACTAGTTTCTATTAAAAAAACAACAACAACAACAACAAAAATTAGCTGACCATGGTGGTGCATGCCTGAAGTCCCAGCTACTCGGGAGGTTGAGGTGGAAGTATTGCCTGAATTCAGGAGGTCAAGACTGCAGTGAGCCATGATTGTGTCACTGCACTCCAACCTGAGTGATAGAATGAGATCTTGACTCAAAAAAAGAAAAAGAAAAAGAAAGCCAGATATTCAGGCAGTCATAGCTCTCCATCATTTTGACTTTCTCTTATATCTAGGGTCATAATGTGCTTTAAACTTCACCTTATCAAAAGCCATGATTCTCTGGCCTTCCCCTATACCTCTATCCTCCCCCTATACCTCTGTCCCCCAGTTAAAAGGCTTAGCACTCTTTCAGGGCCACATAGAGCCCTGTCTCCTTCACAGTCTTTCCTGCTTACCCCTACTCATTCCAACTCAGCATTCATTCCTGCAATGTTTTTAACTGCACCTGTGCATTGATATTGTGCCACCCTTGGAGGTTCTGGGTGTGCCTTGCCACATAGATGGTGCCTGGAGAAAGGTCCTGGTCCAGCCTCCTTTATGTCCCTCCCCTGCTTAGCACGAGGCAGACAGTAGCATCCAGGCAGCACTTATGTATTTAATTTATTAGCAGTTGTGGTCGCTTTGAGTATTGCTGTAACTTGGAATTGAATGTCACAAATCAAAACGAGGAGGGCCGATAAATCTATAGAGATATATCGCCGTATTCAGTTTAACTGCTAGACTCAACAGTTTTCTCATATAGTTTGTTTATGTGCATATGGCTAAGCTTAGCACTTCGCTTCCTGAGGTAAGTGGGTGGGATATTCTTATATTTGACCTTCATGTTACATTCTACACTAGACATATTGTGGAATGAAACAAACAGTCTGAAGCCCAGAGAGGCTCTGTAACTGCTCCAAGGCTGCTTGGATCATGTTTGGCCTGGGTGGGACCACAGTTCAGGTCTTCCGCCCAACTCCGGCCCCTTTGAGTGCCTTTTCTTGCAAGTGCTGCATAGTGCAGCCCAACCAGTCGCACCACCAAGTCACACTGCCCCTCTTACCAACCCAGTGATGGCACGCTGGGAAAAGTGGCAAACGAAAGGTCAGGAATAGGAGTGATAGAAGAAATGGAAATGTTTCCCTATTTCAGCACCTCACGAATATCCTACTTTGACACAATGCAGTGTTAATTGTTTATACAGTGTTCTTTAAAAGATGGATGTTGCATAAGGCATGCTCTCACTCTAGTCCCTCTCTTGGTAATTGTTGCTGTCAGGGACAAAAAGTGCCTGATTGTACTCTGTTTGTCATGTAGGTGGGAGGGAGAGAGTGGAGCTGAAGCAGAGCTTTTACAGCTCCATTGTTCTACTATCAGAGAGCAATTACACTCCACCTTCTGTCAACCTCTCCACCTCTGGCAATCCAGCCACCGGCCATGGGGTCCAGGGCGCTGGTTTTTAACTGCATGTACATTTTAGTAAAGTTGGGCAGTTCTAGCTTTTCTAGGTATTTCCTTTTAAGGTCTGGAAAATTGGAACTACAACTTTTAACAATATATGTATTACAACTAAGTAGTCTGTCATGTTTTCTGTGACTTGATGCAGGGTAGGTAGTTGTTCTCTCACAGGATGCTTCATATCAGTTCTAAGGGTCTACATACTAAAGATATGTATCTGTAGGGTTTACATTTTTAAAAGCTGCATTTATTTGGTAATATGACCATATGTTTGTAGATTACATTTATTCTACTGCCTGCGTACCTAATAGAAGTTTAAATTTCAAGCACTGGAAGAAAATTTGCAGAATGTATCTCTTTGCCTTTAGCTTATTGTAAAAACTGAAACCGCAACCCTAACTCAAACCGAAGTGTGTTTCTAATGGAGAATGCCCTCTGCTTTCACAGCCTCCAAGTAATATGGCGGTTATTTGGTTGAGTGATGTGAGGGTATTTTGTTGAGAAGCTGTAGCATGGTATAACAGATATTTGTTAAAATATTAGTTATGGTTGTAACTCTACTTCTGGGGTCCTAGAGTTGGGTGTGGGAGCGATGTTAATATGATACCAGCTTCTGATGCAAGTTCAGCTGGGCAGACAGCAGAGGGAATAGAAGAAATGCTATGAAGGGATGGAGGAACTTCAGAACAATATGACATGGATGGCGCCTTGGAAAACAACAGCTGCCAATATGAACCTGGCAGAAGTTTGTGAGTAATGGTGGGTGACTCATGGCAAGCAGGGAGTCTTGCAACTTCGAGTTGAGCAGACAGAGGGGAGAGTAGGGATGGTGGCCACCAGGCCAAGGGTTTATGTCCCAAATGTGGCAATGTCTTTGGTCCCTGTTAAATTTAGCAACCGCGTCGTTTACTGAATTGTAGCATTATTTCTACCTGTAAACCCTAAAGACATAAACAATCAATATTTTCTTTTCTTTTTTTTTTTTTTTTGAGTTGGAGTCTCACTCTGTCACCCAGACTGGAGTGCAGTGGCATGCTCACAGCCACTGCAACCTCAACCTGCTAGACTCAGGCGATCCCTCTGCCTCAGCCTTCCAAGTGGCTGGAACTATAGACATGAACCACCACACCTGGCTGATTTTTTGATTTACTGTAGAGACGAAGTCTCACCAAGTTGCCCAGGCTGGTCTTGAACCCCTAAGCTCAGGCAGTCCTCTCCCCTTAGCCTCCCAAAGTGCTGGGATTATAGGCGTCAGCCACCGTGCCCAGCAACAATCCGTATTTTCTAAAACGATTGTCTGGGGAGGAGGAGAGTGGGTGGTAGGGCATATCATGTGACCTGTGATACTGCTGTTTTTAAAGTCATGCACAGCTGCCTCCAGTCCCACTCCTGGAGGTGCCATCATTCAGATAGACTATCTTAGAAAGGGCTTGCCTGGCTCTGCACATCAGGAGGGATGGGCATTTGTAGTTTAAAAAATCGCTTGGGTGATTCTGCTCTTTCTCTTCTCCTCCACTGAAAACCACTGTTCTAAAGCGAGTAGGTAGTAGATGTCTAAAGAAATTAACCTCCTTTCTAAGGTGTCCTCAGAACTGTTGCCAGATTAAACCTCTGCCTGGTTATGAAATATTGACAATTTGAGGAAGACAGTGCTGTCGGAATCTTTCTTTTCTTCCTCTGTGAGAATTCAGTTATCATCACTAGTTTATTCTTGGGCAGAGATTGAAAGTCACCTCATTTGAGAAGCCAACCTTGCCAACAGCTGGGAATTTGCAGAAGTCAGTCATTAAAGGAAGGCTTTAGGATGATCTGTTATAAAACGTAGCAGTACACTGGAATCCTAGCCCTTGGAAACCCCGGCTATTTTAGAGCATGTTTTGATAACAATAGGCTGTTGGATATTGTGAGATGAGTTGTGGAATTGGGGAAAGACTAAAGGGGAATGTTCTGAAGAAGACAGTTCTCAGCGTGGAGGCTTTCTGCTGCAGAGGCTCAGGTGTCATTCTGGACCCGCAGGGTGTACCTTAAAGTGGGAACCCTTATCTCCCACTCAGCTGCTTGTTTCTAGTTTATATATGATTTTCACACTGATAGTTTTAGACATTATGCATCATTTTCTGTTACTCAGTTCTGCTTCTGAGTGAGAGAGCATCTCACACCAAGCCACATAGTTAGTGGGAAGTGATAGAAAGGGCGTTTGTGTCGAAATTAGACCTGGGCAGTGGGGTGCTGTGCTTGTAAGTGGCTCCCAGCGCAGAGAACATGTATAGAAATTCAGTGTTATTTCTTACTTATTCTGTTAAGTCTTTCAATAAAGTCTTTTCTTTGCAGAGTTTTTGGAGTGCATCAGAAAAACCAGGAGCTGAAACAGACTTCAGAGAGTACCAGTGTGGGCACTGACTATGGCATGGCAGCTGTCTTAAACTCAGTTCTCTAGTGTGGGAGTTCTAAGTCCTAATTTTTAAAGCAAATATAAGCCCTCTTGACTCGTCAATAACGATACTCTCTCCAGAGCAGTGTTGCTTTTGCTTCCACTCTGAGCACTGAAAACTCTTCTATGATAGTTTTGCTGATTCCTTTGTTGTAACTTCTAAATTGTTAAACTAGAGGTGGAATTAGAATAAATACTGTTTCTTTTGCTGTCTGTGTAGACATGCAGTGTGACGTGGTAAGGAAGTTTGCATAGGTTATGTGGTTTCCCTTGCTGGTTTCCTGCTGTTTATAATGGAAATGATAATATGTCCTGTATCAGAAGCGTTTCCTCAGTCCTTTCCTTTCAGATGTGGATGTTCTTTCACCTTCTGGCCTCTGGACGTACTAGTGCTTTCCATTTCTTAGACCAGGCGAAACCCCCCTCTTCACCCTCCCCCAAGGGGCCACAGTGTAGCACACCTCTTTCCTCCCTGCCCCAGGGGGGTGCTTTCCCTCTGGAGGTGATGCCTCATGCTCATTCATTCCTTAGGCCCCCCAGGAAGCTCTCAAGGATGGGGAAGGAGAGGTGCCCTCCATCCACATCTAGCAGGCAAGCCCCCATAGAGTTGGTGCCCCAGCTGATGTTGGTTCTGGGACTGGGAGAAAGGTAGCTTCTATGGTTAATTTTAGAGGTTACCCTGATGCTGAGCACCTCAGTCTCATGGCTTCACATACCATTCATGAGACCAGTGATTCCCAAATTCCTATCTCCAGCTCATTTTCTCTCTCCAACTCCAGACTCCTTATCTGATATTTTAAAACCAACATGTATGAACCCTGAGTTCTTGATCATCCTCCCCAAATCAGCTCTACCTGCAGCCTTTCCGTCTCAGTGACCTGAAACACAGTCCTTCAGCTTGCTTGGGCCAAAGACAAGTCACTCTGACTCTTTGACATGTTGCAACCACCGTGTCAGCAGATCTCGGCTACCTTCCTCCCTTCCTGCTCTTCCACCCTGCTGAAGCCGCTGTCCTCTGCAACTGAGTTACTGATACCCTCCTCAATCATTCCCGTTTTTATCACTTGCCATGTGGACTCTGCTCAACCAGCAGCCCAAGTCGTCTTTGAAAACACAGGTTGAGTTGCATCACTCCTCTGTGGTGCCTCCGCATACACTCAAGGCCAAGGCCAGAGTCCTTATAGTGTCCTGCAAGGCTCCACTCATTCCATGCTCCCCTCACCCCTCTGCCCAGCCCTCTGCTAATGGCTCCTGCAACACTCCAGGCACACACTGCCTCTCTCCAACTGTGCCCTCCCTCTGCACAGTCTCACTTTCTGGTCTTATGCTGAGATCTTAGTTGTCCCTGGGCCTTCCCTAAGCACCCTGCTTGACACTGTGATTCCGCTGGCCACCACACCCCCTTCACTTCCACTGTCTTGACCTCGCCCCACTCATTCTGTTCCCACTGCCCTTGTCATCTCCCAGCGTGCTGTCCACTCACAGACCTGTGGTGTTCACTGTCCTTTCTCCCTAGACTCCACGTCCTGTGAGGACAGAGTCTTCTTTTGACTCACTAATGTGTTCTGAGTGCTTTATGGATAGTGCTTGGTTCATGGTTGGCACTAAAGAAAAATTGCTGAATGAATTAATGAAAATAATATTTATTTATTTATTTATTACAATACTATTTTTAAAAAACAAGTCATCCCTTCAGAAATGAGTCAGGAAAGGGAGCTAAGTTAATGATGTTTGCTTGTTTTTTGATATATGTACAAGTATGATTTTTGTAGGCTTAACTTTTTGAACCTGATTGAAAAATTGGTACCCTGACTCTAGCCTATAATCCCAGCACTTTGGGAAGAGAAGAGAGGATTCCCTGAGCCCAGTGGAACTTGGCAAGACCTCATCTCCACAATAAATCAAAAAGTTAGCTGGGTGCGGTAGTGCACACCTGTAGTTCCAGCTACTTGGAAGGCTGAGGTGAAAGGATCACCTGAGCCCAGCAGGTTGAGGCTGTGGTGACTGTGAGCATGCCACTGCACTCCAGCCTGGGCGACAGAGTGAGACTCTGACTCAAACAAACAAACAAACAAAAAACCGTTGGTATCCTGATTCTTAAATTTAATAGCTTTGTTGACGTATAATTTGCATACTATAAAATCCACCCGTTGTAGTTGTACAGTTCAGTGATTTTTAGTAAATTTATCAAGTTGTGCAACCATCACTTCAAAAAGTTTTCTTATATCTGTTAATTTGCAGTTTATTCTTTACCCTCTGCCACAAGGTACCCAGGTTTTATTTAATTTTTTGGCTCCTAAGTCTTGAAAGAATAATTTATCTAGTAATACCAACATAGCCTTCTGCTCTTAAGAGTTGTAAATGTGTGGTGTTCCTTGTTTAATGTAGGAAATGGCATTCAACGTGAATGGAAATGTGAGGTGGAGAGAGACTAGCTGCACTTTCACTTGTGTTTTTACTCACTTTACCCTGTCTGGAGTTATCTGACTGTTCTCTTCATCCGTTAAATGGGGGTGAGTTGTGAGAACTCACCAAGTAATGACAGTGGCTGCTGTGTTGTAAATACTCAAGGACACTAGCTAACAAGATTAATCTCCTGTTGATGTGGGTGCAAAATAGACAGGGTAAGTATCCTTGCAGGTAGAGAGCAACATTTAAATCAGATTCTGAGTTTCTCAAGTTTGGGTAAAATATGATCCTGCTCCTGTCTCAGTTAGTTAATTGTTTTCACTGTAGCAGATTGTGAGAGCAAGTTAATTTCCAGCAGAGATCATCTCCCAGCATTTTTATTGGAGATAGTTGCTAAGGAACTTTTACTGCATTTTCTGTGTTCATCTTTGACAGATCTTTGGCACAAGGGTGATAATTGCCCGCCTTTTTGTTGGAATCATAGTGACCATTGGAAAGTGTTTGGAATTGTGTCTTGCACTGGGATACCCAATCCCTGTGACCCCTTGGAATGAGTAGGGGGAGGTGCTCATTGGATCTTGTAGCTTACTAAGCCCAGACCAAGTTATCTTTAATATGATCTTTTTCTGTTTTTGTTCTTTTTTTTTTTTTTTTTTTTTATGTACAGATGCACAAAGCAGGGTCATCAGAAGCCTCTCGATTCAAAAGATGATAATGCTGAAAAACATTGCCCAGTGACAGTGAATCCTTGGCATATGAAGAAAGCCTTTAAAGTCATGAACGAATTAAGAAGGTATCAATACACGAATGAACTCGTGGCCATGGATCTCTTCTCTTTATTTTTCAGTTGTTTGTAGTGAGTACACTCCCCCCTATGAATTGTTTCTTTGATATGGGGAACATTAAAAGCTTCTTCTGCAAGTGTTTTTTAAAGGAAGAAAGCAGAAGACTTATGGGACTTGTGGATGGTAGGGGCTCCTCTACCCACTACAGTAGCTACTAGCCACAGGCAGCTAGTCTGAATGGACATGTGCTGTGGGTGGGAAACACACAATGGATGTCTGAGACAGTGCAAAGAAAGGAGTGTAAATAGTATATTAATAGTTTAAAATACTTATTACATGTGGAAATGGTAGTATGTTGGAGTTAAAATAGACTATATGACTGAAATTAATTACACTTGTTTCTTTTTACTTTTCTACTTTTGTTACTAGCAAATTGTGACTTGCATTATATTTTTATTGGACAGTGCTGGTCCAGAGCTTCTAACTTACAGTCACAGAGAATAGGGAAAGAAACTTTTAGACAGAAAAATGTAACTCTTCTTGGTGGTGGTGGTGATAGTGGTAGTAGTTTTGGGAAGTGGTGACCTGCCCATTGCTGTGGTAATCCTCAAATATGTTAAGAACCACTTGCACTGAAAGGAGTGACATGAAAAGCTGATTGTAAATTAGCTTTAAAAAAATTAAAAGGCTGATGTATGTGTTAACAGTCTTGGTTTTATTTTCTTGCACTTTATGAAAGCTTTACTTTTTCCTACCATTCCCTTGGTGAAAGCAGTCTACATAGATCTACTTGGTGTGCCGAGTGCTTGACTGGGAAGGGGTTGCACTTTCTTAGTCTCTCTCTGATGGTCTTTCTGAAGCCTACTCTTTAGATCCATCATTCGTTTGGTTCTTTTTAAATGAAATTAACAGCTCAATAAATATTTATCTGTTGGGTACTAGAGGTAGGTGCAATGATGGGCAAAACCAGATGTGATTATCACCCTCCTGGGGCTGCTGGTGTCTGCAAGAGGTGGGTATTCACCAGAGAATGACAGACGTGATTCACTGCAGTGCCAAGAAGTGCTGCACAGAGGCTGCAGGTGCAGGAGGGTGGGCACCCAAGGGTGGGTTACGGTGGCCCAGAAAGACAGGGATAGTTAGGTAGAAATGAGAGGAAATAGAGGTGGGGGCTAAAGTCAGGATGGGAGCAAGAAGACGGGAGGGCAGTGTTCTAGGAAGCATGGGGACTGGCCCTACAAGCCCCATGGGGGAGGGAACTGGCCTCACTGAGGAATTGGAGGTAGCACTGAACTGAGCAGGTGGGAAGGGCCTCCCCTGAGTCTGACACTTTGACTTTTATGATGCATGAGCCACCTTGGGGGAGCCGTTGGAAAGTCCAGCAGGGATGGGGCCTGATCAAGTTTGTGTGGAGCACACAGGCTGCTGGGGGGAGGATGACTGGAGAGGGGCAGGAGGGTTTGAACTGAAATTAGTTTCGCTTGCTTCCTACTCCTGCTCCGATAACATTTCCAAATGTGGGATCTCATTTGTTCTTTGGAGAATGTATGGCTGGGATAATCCAACAGGTCTGAGGGTGCTGTTTCAGATTTTAATCTTGTTGTGACAGTAGTTACTAGAATGTGAAATGTAGTGGTTTCTAAGTGGAACTGGAAGAAAAGTAAGAAAAATAGAATGGTTATTTTAAGACTGGGATCTATAGTGGCTCTTTTTTCTCTTTGAGAAATGTAAAGAGACTGACTTTTCATAGGACTAGCCAAAGTTTCCTTTTCCTTGCTCCTGGGGGGCGCAGGTGGCCTTGGCTTTCTGCAGGTGTGTGTGTGGCGCTCTCTCTTGACCTGGGCACAGCTCACTAACTTTCAGGGATGACCGAGTGCTACTTCTCTCGAGGTGAATGACCTAAATTTTGGAATACATTGCCTGGCCTTGGGCCAGTTGTTTTACGTCTTTGAGCTTTGACTGTCAATGGGGGTAGTGGACAGGAGGATGTCTCAGGTTCAGTGCTGCTCTGACATTCTCGGAGCCTGTGAGGCGATTCCTGTCTGCCTGCAAGCCCTGTGGTGTCCTTGCTTCATCCTAGGATTATTGGTTCTAGCTTCATTCAGCCCCTTGTTCCGCTTTGGGTGTGAACTCCATGGCTGTGAAATAGTGCCTTCCTGTTCTTTGTGTTGCTCCATTTCAGGATCTAGTATGTCACCAGGTTGGTGGTTGACACTGATTCTCAGAATGAAGAATGGCCTTTGAGTAGCCAGACTGTTGGTGCCAGGTTGGTTTTTTTTTTTGAGTTGGAGTCTCAGGCTTTAAGCTTTAACCTGGTGGGCTCCAGTGATCCTTCTGCTTCAGCCTTCCAAGTAACTGGAACTATAGGCGTGAGCTACCATGCCTGGCTAATTTTTTATTTATTGTAGAGACGAGGTCTCACCATATTGCCTGGGCTGGTCTTGAACCCGTGGGCTCAGGCAATACACTTGCCTCGGCCTCCCAAAATGCTGGGATTATAGGCTGATCCACCATGCCTGGCCAGGTAGTTTTAATGAAGGTGCTCACCAACAGCATTTTAAAAAATGACTGTCCTCCGACCTTTAATTAAAATGTCATTCTCTTTCTCTCTTACGTCTTATAGCCAATTCAAATAATTCTTTAAGGAAAAAAATCTCTGAAGAGGCCTGTTCCTAGTACAGCTGAAAATCGTTAATTATTTCCTGTCCTTGCATCAACTTCCTGTTGCCAGGAAGGCTACTGAGAGTGGTTTCCTGACTTCTGGGAAGGGAACTTCCTTGTTCTTGTTATGCTGCTCTTGGGTCTACCCTTGAAGTGGTGGACCAACAACTGTGCACTAGAGAATGTTTTTATGGACCTTTGTTTGAGGGAGGCAATTGTAATTGGTGTAAGGTTGTGGGAATGGAGTAGGAGGACAGGAGTTATATAAGGTTTAAGTTACAGAATTCAAATTGTTTTATAGAAAAAGAACATGGTCTTTTATTGTTTTCTTAAATTCATTTGAGACAGAAGGCACGGAGGCCTAGTTCTATATCTTAGCCCAATATGAGCTTGAATAACTTAAAATTATTTTAGACCCTGTGTCACTTTTGAACAATATATTCACCAAGTATGTGAGCACCTGGTTGTCCTTTGAAATCAGCTCACACGCCTCAAGGGCTGTGCAGGATCCTAAGATAGTATTTGAGGTGGCCTGTGCCCTTCGTAGGTGGAGATGGACAGAGAAAAGGGTGAGGTAGTGAGATTGTGTGTACAATGTGGGTGCCGAAAAGGGCTCTCCCAACGTGGATGCTGAAAAGGGCTCTCCCAGGGAAAGTCACAGCATCCCCCTCAGGTAGGCTTCAGCCAGGCCCTGACGGGGTGCATGTGCGGCAGAATTCACGTGGGGATGAGCAGGAAGGCCTTCCTGGGTGGGCTTATTTGCTTGAGCTTGGGAGGGAGTGCATGGTCACCTACAGGATGCTGGAAGTTGAGGGTTCGTGCTGGGTAGTCTGTGCAGAAAAGATGAGGAAGCAAGAGAAGGATAGAGCGTGGGGGCGAGAAGTGTGGGAAGAATTGTGACTTGTCCCCTGGGCAGTGAGAGTCCATGGAGGTTTCTGAGGCAGTAAGTGTCAGCTGAGGGAGTGATATGCAGGACTGACCTGTTGGAGTTGCAGGAGGAGGCGCTGGGTCGCGGCATGTCTGTGGTAGGTAGGTCAGCTCTTCACTTCAGATTTCTCAAGCATGGGTTGGAGGGGTGGTTTCTCAGAACATTGACATTTTCAGAATCACACCAGTGGATCTTCACAGGATGCTAATTGTGGGCAACACACTGTCCTGCATCTGTGAAAGGCACAGAGAAGCAGACTGTATCCCAGGCACGAGTTTTGGTGAGAAAATTAGATTGCCAGCTTTTTGAGATGACCAAAAGAGGAATTGTCAAAAGGTAGCATTTTGTCTTTAAAATAAATTAAAAAAATAAAAACTACTTTTTCTTAACTTTAAAAATTTCAGTGAGAATGGAGGGGAGCTCAATAAAATAAAAATATTTGTTTTATTTAGAGGGAATATAATTTTTTTTTTTTTTTTTTGAGTTGGAGTCTCACTCTGTCACCCAGACTGGAGTGCAGTGGCTGCTCCCGGCCACTGCAGCCTCAACCTGCTGGGCTCCGGCGATCCTTCCGCCTCAGCTTTCCGAGTAGCTGGAACTACAGGTGCGCGTTACCACGCCTGGCTCCTTTTGATTTATTGTAGAGATGAGGTCTCGCCAAGTTGCCCGGGCAGGTCTCGAACCCGCGGTCTCAGGCAACCCACTCACCTCAGCCTCCCAAAGGGGCGGGATTACAGGCTGAGCCACCGAGACCGGCTGGGAATATAATTTTAATCCTTAGTGTTTGGGAGTTGAAACTGTTCAGAAAGCATAAATCATGGGAAGCAATTCACCTGTTAACCTGTATATCTTACGTAGTCCATAAGTGTTTAGTTGTTCATATAGAACAACAGTTCTTACATCCTATAAGATATTTAGGCAAAATAGCCTGATATGCTCTCTTAACCGAGTGGATATTGTGTTTTCCCGTCAGAACTTTGGACATCATGGACCTAGATTCCTACTAGGATTAGATGGTCTTTTGTGCATTCATGAACAATTCCATTTGTGGCCATTGAGTTGTGGCTAAACTGCTGTTATGGCTGTTGTATGAATTCATAGTTTGTTACTTAAATGGCAGGTGAATTAAACAGTGACCTTGAGCGAGTCTACCTTTCTCATCATAGCTTTGTATTACTGATTTTAGGACATTACATGAGGTGTGATTTTTTAAATTACTTTAATAAATATTTTTCTGTAGTAGAACATTGTCAGGTTCTTTTGTTTTTGTTTTGTGCTTAAGTAGAATTAAGACATTCCTTGAAGGACTGAGCAGTTGAGAGAAACCCCGAAATCAAGCAGACTTGTTTATTTAAGAAAGCTGAAGAGATGTGTTGAAGCCTGTGGTCTCAATTTAAATGGCAGCGTTCTGCAGTGCTTTTTAAGCAAGCGTTAAGGCTGATTTTTTAAGTGGTGTGTGTTGAGCATGGGCGGAATCTCAAATGTTTCATGGAAATTGACAAATGGATAGTAGTCAGTGCAGCAGTCAGTGCCTTTCCTAACCCACCTCCTCCTGCTGCTGGGGACTCAGGTGTGGGGCACTGTGCCTCCAGGTGCTGCCCTCAGTATCCCCTGGAATCAGAACAGCAGGCTGTTTTCTTTTAGGCCGTTGTCGTTAAGAGTATCCACTCATGATTTATTTCACCATGTTAGAAAGCAGCTTCTAGTGGGAAGGTTCCCTTGTGCATGGTCTACACGTTTGCAGTCCACGCTCCTCACCTGTTTTCAGAAGCTCACCGCCATGCTGCTGTTCTTTGAAGTCTTCTAAGCCCTCGTCTCCCTCTTGCTCCCTCCCCACCTTCTCTTCCTAGGCCCTAGATTCTTCTTTCCTTTTATTTCTAATTATTTATTCTCTCCTCTCAACCGTGGCCAGGTGTTCTTCCAAGTCCTGAAATTTGGAGAAGTTGTGTCCCCGCAGGTCCTGACATGCCTTCCTGTGTCTTCTTGCGACTTGCTGTGTCACATCTTTCACTCTTACTTTGCTGTCTTGATTCCATATGAAAAGAAGGAGAGATTCTGTGTTCTGGGCCCTTCACTAGTTTAAAGCAGTTTCTAAGTCACTGGCTGAGAAATACACAGGGTATATATGCCTGTGACTATCCGAGTTGACTGACATCTTCCTGCTTTCCATCTGAAAGACTCAGCAGGTGTTACTCTGCTGAGGGGCTGTGATGCTTTTCTGGACTCTTACTGTGGCGGTGAGTCTTACTAAACGCAACAGCTAGGCTCTCCCTGTGCTTCACTGCCACAGAAATGCAAAGCTGCTCGGTGGCTCAGCCTGTAATCCCGTGCTTTGGGAGGTTGAGGTGAGTGGATTGCCTGAGCCCGTGGGTTCGAGACCTGCCTGGG
>NW_007247381.1:154459-157589 GCF_000164805.1 Carlito syrichta
AAAAAAAAAAAAGGAGAGGGAGGAAGGCAGCAGGGTCCTTGTTTTGGAATTTGTTGCTCTTTGGGTTTCGTGATCAAAAAGCAGGATGCTGCGGCTACTTTGTCTGTTGGCTGCCATCATTAGGTATGGGAGGTTTGGTTAAACATGACTAACCTAACTGAGCAATCAGGAGGCCTTTTACCCTGACCACAACTCGCCTCCCTTTGCCACCAACCAGTGCTGAGCTCCAGCGATGATTCGGCTGTGTCCCAGCAGAAGCGCCATGTCGCCTACCCCTGCTTACAGACCAGTTTTCATTTCCTCGGCTTCTACCTCTTGCTGCCTTCTTTTTCTATCTTGCTTTTATTTCTTTGTCCCAGGCCCAATGCTGTTCCCCTTATAGTGACTTTGGGCAACTCCTGGGCTCTGGTCAGCGTGTGCCCCGTGGACTCTGCTTACCTGTCAGCTGGGCACCTTGGGTATTCCAGTTCTGCCTTGTGTGCCAGATGTGCCTCCAGGCCTTTCCTGGCTGAGGAGGAAGGGGACAGGTACCATCTGGTGTCTCCGCTGCCTCCCTTCCAGTGGAAAGGAAATTCTTGCTCATATGACTGGTAATTATTTTTGATCTCCCAGAGGCTGATGGCTTATATACCCTGTGTATTTTAAAAGCATGGACAGAGATTTTTCTAGTCTTAGGAATTCAATTCATCTAAGAAAACCAAAGCATGTCTCGGTGTGTTCAGGCATGCTTCATTCATTTTCACAGCAGTGTTTTTCCTGACAAGTGTCCATTTCTGTGAATTTGTTTCCCTCCAGCGATCGAGTGCCTGTCTTTTTCTGTGCCATTTGGGTTCCACATCAGCCCAGTCTCACTCCTGCCTATAGGTTGGAGCTTGGAAGCCACCTTCTTTCTGAAACTTTCCTGAAGGTGGAGCCTCGCCGCCCCTGCGAGTTCCCAGACACCCCAGCTTGCCTCATCTCGCTAGTCATGGGTTCCTTGTCTGTCTCCCTCCCTCACCTTTCAGCTTCTTGCTGTCATAACATTATCCTGTTTATTGTAGTGAGTGGACATAGTACTTGGCACCCGGTATGCACTCTCTGGATATGTGATGAATGAACACATGTCAATTTTGTTAAAAAATGTGTCATTCCCTTATTTTGAAGGCCTTTTCCCCCTACAGTTCAATACCTCATTAGATTTCAAATAATGGGACCATAAACTCAGAAATTCACCATGGAAGACTTACTAGATATGGGCTGTTGATACAAGGTTTTCTTATTTTTATTGCCAGACTTTTCTTTTGTAACCTGCTTTTTGTCACCCCAAAGTCATTCAGCTTCTCCTAAGTACACATACTTGGAAAGAGGTAAGGGCCAGACTCTGAGCCTGGTCTGGGCAACATGGTAAGACCTCATCTCTATAATAAATAAAAACATTAGCCAGACGTGGTGGCGCACGTCAGAAGTGGAAGGATCACCTGAGCCCAGCAGGTCGAGGCTGCGGTGGCTGTGAGCATGTCACTGCACTCCAGCCTGGGCGACAGAGTAAGGCTCTGACTGAAAGAAAAAAAAAAGGGCCAGGCTCAATGTACACACGCAAACATACACTGGCTGCATACTCGGTGACACAGTTCAAGTTAGTTAACTTGCTCTTTGAATGCTTGTCTATCTCCCTCAGCTTCTTGCTGTCATGGATATTATCCTATTTATTGTAGTAAGTGGGCATAGTACTTGGCTTCTAGTATGTACTCTCTGGATATTTGATGAATGAATGAAATGAAAATATGTTATTTCTGGAGACAGAAAGATTAAAAAATGTGATACTAAACTAAGTGAGTCCTTGATTTGTAATGTGACCCTTAGACTCTCTGTGACCTGACCTGGGGTGTGGCTGCATGATATTTTGGCAGCATTTTAACCTTACTAGTTAACTAACATCAACAAATAAGTCAGGAAGGCCGAGTTAATGATGCAAGTGACAGCCAGCTGGAATTATTCTAGGTTTAGATCAGTGAGTGATTGTGATTGGAGTTGAATGTAATTAATTATATGATTGTGAGGTGTTCAAGTGTGATCCCACTTGAGTTCCATCTTGAAATAGAGCACCTGGAAGGGATTACTGACACAAGGAAGACAGGCATAAAGATCCACCTGACCCACGTTGGCATGGTCTCTAACACGTCATCCTGATGGCCCTGTTCCGGAGAGACCGTGCGTATCCTGCTGACCCACCGCCACCCTCTTTTGTCACCCCCGCCCCCCTTGGCCTCAGTTCCCCACATACTCTACTGCTCTGGGTCTCCAGCCTACTCTTCTCTTTATTTGGAATTCTCTTGCTCCTCCTTGATCCAACTCACTCTTGTTTTTATTTTTTTATTTTTATTTTTATTTTCTCTTGGAGTCAGGGTCTTACTTTATCACCCAGGCTGGAGTGCAATGGTGTGATCACAATGATCACAGCAGCATTGACCTCCCGGGCTCAGTTAGTCCTTTCACCTCAGCCTCCCGAGTGGCTGGGACTACAGGCCCATGTCACCACACCCAGCTAAATTTTTAATTTTTTTGTAGAGACGAGGTTTCACTGTGTTGCCCCGGATGGTCTCAAACTCCTGGGCTCAAGCAGTCTGCCCATCTTGATCTCCCAAAGTGCTGGGATGACAGGCGTGAGCCACTGTACCTGGTCTTGCTTGTTTTGGAACTCAGCAAAATGTCAGCAACTACAGAAGCCTCCATGCAATTTGATTCTCCCTTCTCCCACAGCATCTTTATTATGGTGCTTCCATTCTTTCCTGTCCTCATGGTCTTGTCAGTTTTTTCCTGCTCGTCTTTGTAAGATCAAAGATGGTCTTTTGGTGCTTTGTTGAATGAGTGAATGAACTTTGATTTTTACAAATAATCTGTACCGGTAGTACTAAAAGCCCACTAAAATTGGACCTTTTGTCAGCTATATGTAGAGGTTAAAAATAGTATGTAAAAAATATAAATTGTTATTTATAATTTGCAGTTTTTCTTCTCTGTTTTATTTGAGCTTTCACAAGTCTTAAGACTACAGCTTTGGGTTTTGTGTAGTAGTCAAGAGGCTCCAGGGTCCAACTCTTGGTTTTGAATCCTAGCATTGTCACTAGTTGGGAATTTTTTTTTTTTTTTTTTT
>NW_007247381.1:157772-220293 GCF_000164805.1 Carlito syrichta
TCACCTCAGCCTCCCAAAGGCGCGGGATTACAGGCTGAGCCACCGAGCCCGGCTAGTTGGGAATTTAAGCAGGTCATTTATCTTTAACTTTGGTTTCTTTAGCTGTACATCTTGAGGACAAAAATAATACCTGCCTCAGCACGTTGTGGTGGGGACTAAATGAAATGATATACGTGGGTACAGCCCTTACATGTTACCTTCCTGAAAACTGACCCTGGTTATTTGCGAACCCACAGAGTTCATAAAGTTGCAGAGCAGTTTTAAATTCTACAAGTGGACAATAGATGTGTCTGTCTAGTGACATTGTGCCACCTTTTGTGACTCTGGTGTGGGACTTGCCTGATATCTTCCATAGCATTGTGAGCCACTGAACTGGCAGCACCCACAGGCCATGCGTTATTCTGAGTGGTGTGGGCAAGCTTGTTGACGTGGCCCCGGACTTCCGTCCAAATGGGAACAATAGGTGACAGTTGGCTCTCCGAAAAGCTTTGCCGAGTACTGTGGACCGGTGGAGAGCATCTAGGATGTGGTCAGGCTCCCGTGTGCTTGTTGCCTGTAAGCTACTGGAAGGTCACAGCAGTGGGCAGGCCACCCCCTGGCGGAAACAGGCTGCATAGTGCCGGAAGGGATCAGTGTGGTCCGAGAGTGCTCTGCAGGTACACAAGTGTGGCCTGAGTGTGCCCTACATGTGCATGTGGGCTTTCTGAGGTATGGAAAGGAGGTTGACTTTCAGCACACCTGTTCCAGTCAGTTGTGAAGTGACTACCAGCAAGGCAGGGTTTAGGCTTTGGAGTCTCATGCTCGTTCTGAAATAAGTGTCAACAGCCTTTTTTTGCTGAAAAGATAATCTGTGATGTTTGTGATTATCTGGAGAGTGTGATTGAGTATCTACGTATGTAAATGTAAAAAGTGGTCACCACATGCTTCTGAGTGAATTATAATCGATGTTTTAAAATTGGAGGTATGGCCTGGCTCGGTGGCTCAGCCTGTAATCCCAGCACTTTGGGAGGCCGAGGCAAGTGGATTGCCAGAGCCCTCAGGTTCGAGACCAGCCTGGGCAACTCAGTGAGACCTTATTTCTGCAATAAATAAAAAATTACCTGGGCATGGTAGCACGTGCCTGTAGTTCCAGCTACTTGAGAGGCTGACATCGAAGGATCACTGGAACCCAGCAAGTTGATGCTGGGGTGGCTGTGAGTGTGCCACTGCACTCCAGCCTGGGTGACAGAGTGAGACTCCAACTCAAAAAAAAAAAATTAGAGGCATAATTATGGTGGCTGAATATTGGTTTGTGTTAAGGTAACAAAATGCTTTTAAATTTCAGATGTGGTAATGTTTTCTGGCCTTCAAGGATGAGATATTTTGCATTGGTAAAATGTTCTGATTAAGTTTAAGCTTCAGTTGCCCAAATGCCTTCCAAACAGCAGGTGTAATTGAATGTAATTTTGTTGTTACTTGATGATTCAGGGTCTTTTAAAATATCTTTTTTATTTTGGGGGGATGGAGGTGTTTGATCCAACGTAGTTTCTACATGTGTTTTATTTTTTCTTGTCCTAATGTCAGACTGCCCTCTGCCACATCTGCTGGGTACATTCCTTATTCAGATAACCTCTTCTTTGATAGTCCATTGATGATTTCCTGCCAGTGATTTCCTTTAGGCTGAGAACAACCATCAAGTTTGGGAAGGTTTCTGGGTTAAACAAAGGCAGGATTCTGTATGGGGACTGCTGGTGTGGTGGGCCTTTGTCACAACTGTTTTTTTTGCACTTTGTGTGTAGGGATGCTAGTCTCATTGCAGACAAGCGGGCTTTACTCTTGACATCTTTGCATGGGGTGTTATTTGTTATACATTTGCTACTGATATTGCTGACAAGTTTTCTTTCTGCTTCATAAACAGTCAGAATCTGCTGTGTGACGTGACGATTGTGGCAGAAGACATGGAGATCCCTGCTCACAGAGTGGTGCTGGCCGCCTGTAGCCCTTACTTTCATGCCATGTTTACAGGTATAAAATGCTTTGGTTATGGGCACTTTTTATGTGTATTCAGACCTGAGCTTTTCTATTTTTTTTTTTCTTTTAAAGTGGTGGAGTCCAATTCAGGATTAGGTAGACTGAGCTTTTCTTTTAATTTTCTTTTGTTATTAACATCTTGCTTTATGAAATGAAGAATTACAACGAGGCATGCTCTTGCCTCCCTCCGAGTTTCCCCTTATCTTTGTTTGCCACTGCTATGGTCAATAAACATGCACACGGCACACTCATACTCTTATGCTCCACTTCCCTTTTGACGGTTGTATGTACATTTTATTATATTTATTCCTGCCATATATAATCACTTTTTCTTTTTCTGAGTTGGAGTCTCACTCTGTTGCCCAGACTGGAGTACAGTGGCACACTCTCAGCCAGCGCAGCCTCGACCTGCTGGGCTCTGGCGATCATTCCGCCTCAGCCTTCCAAGTAGCCGGAACTGTCGGTGCACGCTACCACGCCTGGCAATTTTTGATTTATTGTAGACATGAGGTCTCGCCAAGTTGCCTGGGCTGGTCTGGAACCCGTGGGCTCAGGCAATTCACTTGCCTCGGCCTCCTAAAGTACTGAGATTTTAGGCTGAACCACCGAACCTGGCCTGTAACCACTTTTTGATAACCTTACTATTTTGGCAAAAGAAAACACGGTTACTATTTTACCTTTCTTTTCTTTTTTTTTTTTTAGTTGGAATTTTCACTCTGTTGCCCAGACTGGAGTGCAATGGCATGAACATGGCCACCACAGCCTCCTGAGCTAAGGTGATTCTTCTGCCTCAGCTTTCCAAGTAGCTGGAACCACAGGCGTGTGCCACCATGCCTAGCTAATTTTTTAATTTATTGTACAGACAGGATCTTGCCATGTTACCCAGGCTGGTCTTGAATCCTTGGGCTCAGGCAATCCTATCACCTCTGCCTCCCAAAGTGCTGGAATTTCAGGCATGAGCCACTGTACCTGGTTTATTTTATATTTTTTTTATAAATGATTTTCATATTTGCTTCATCCACTGTTTATATTGAACAAAAACATTCTTTATTTGGAAATATAAGAAAATAGGGTAGCTTATCCACAAACTTAGATTTTCCTTTGGTAACTGTAAAAATATATAGAATGATTTTGGTACTCCTGGAAAAGAAATAATTTATGCCTGTCACACTTGAAGTCCTTAACCTCGTTCTTTTTTTTTCTTGAGTCGTGGTCTCACTCTATCATCCAGACTGGAGTGCAATGTACAATCATGGCTCACCTCAGCCTCTACCTCTTGGGCTCAGGCGATCCTTCCTCCTTAGCCTCCTGAGTAGCTGGGACTACAGTCGTGCCACCACACCCAGCTAATTTTTGGATTTTTTTTTGGTAGGGACAGGGTCTTGGTATGTTGCCTAGGCTGGCCTCATTTTTTTTTTAGAGAATTTAATATATAATACTGTATAAAGAAATGACGTTATTATTCCATTGGTGAGTTTATAATCTTAAGGTATTGGTACACCAAACAGAAAATACAGATACAAATGGATTATACCAAAAGGCAAAAATACAAAGCTATTCATACTTTTGAAACTGTTATGTATTTCCTGTGCCTAACATTTTTCTAGAGAATGTCAAGGAATATTGAAGCCAGGTGAGTCTCCTGCCTCAGTGGCGCCTTGTGTCACTGGGACATGAGAAGCACACCCTTTAAGCAGGTCATGGGTGGGGGAGATCTGTGTGTCCCCAGCAGTGACGGGGCTGCTGTGGGGGCACTGAGAGGAGAGGCCCTAACGCTTCCTGCGCCTGGTGGACATAGGTGAAGGTCAGAGGCCATATGGAGAGACTGACTGAGTGAAACTTTCTGTGTGTGTCTTGGGAGTAGAAAGGGTACTGGGTCCCTCTCTTTCCAGCCTTTTGCAGTCTTGCTGCTTCTGAGCAGAGTGAAATATGAGACACAGAGGAAGGCTAGCAGATGTGCTGTGAGCCTTGTGGGAGGTCATTTGGGAGGGGGCTTTCAGCGGAGGCTGAGCTGAACTGCCAGTGCCAGTGAAGTCAGGCTAGTCAGGTTTCTATGTCTTGGGGTTCACTTGTTTCTCTTGGCTTACTTGTACATCTTACTACCCCTGGACGCTTTCAAGAGAGAGAGTCTCTAAGTTTGTAAGAGGAGGACTTGACCTGGAATATGTTGGGTTGACTTTGGAATTCCCCGTAGGTGGCCTTCCCTCATGTGGCCCTGCTGTTGCTACTTTCTTGTGAAACTACTGGGTTTTGGGAACCTCGATCAATCTATACTTCAGTTTCCCCATCTGGAATGTGGGGATGATAGTGTTACCGGCTTTCTAGAGTTTTGTAGAGATTAAATGAGATCATATATGTGAATTTCTTAGCACTTTACTTGGCACATAGACAGTGCTCAATGTTGGCAGTAATTATTATGGTTATCATGGTCAGTTTTTTAAACTCCAAAATTCCAAAATTTCTTTTTATTCTGTAAGAATAGAAGATTAATAAAGGCTTAGACCAGACTTTTTTTTTTTGATAAACATTTTATTTTCCACAGAGTAGCAAAAACAGAGTGATTAACTTAGGCCTGTAAGCGCAAGGTTACTTTGCTTTCCCCTCAAACAGCGTTGGAGACTAAGAGCCTCCAAACTCCTTGGGCCTTAGAAGTCCGGTGACATGGACGCTGGATAGGAAAGAGAGGGCTTGCTGCATCTCTAGCTTTCTCCTCTGCTTGCTTTATCATCTGAACTGCATCACCTTCCCTCTTTTGTTCTGTCTGATAGTTCTCTGTTCTTCATGATTTAGCTGACAAGCAATTTATGATTACGTGAGCTTTCCCTAAGGAGGGAATGGGACCTGAAGATGTTCCAGTTCTAAGTATTCCTAGTGCATCTCAGTGAACTAGGGTGGGTACATCTCGCAGTTCAACTGGTTTCTGCCTGAGAATGTACCTTCCGTTTTTGGTCAAACATTAGATTGCCATGTGCTAAAACAGATGCAAAATAGGAATACTATGTTAATTTTTGGCACTTAATATAAAATGTGAATTGAGTACCCAAATTGTGTGTTTCTTATAACTTTATTGAGGCATATTTTATATATCATCAAACTTACCCATTTCTGATAACAGTTCCCTGATTTTTAATAAATCAGGGTGATTTTCTGAGTGGTGCTGCCATCACCATAAATCAGTTTTAGAACATTGTTACCCATATAATATTTTTGAGGTTCATCCATGTCACGTTATGTTTCAAAGGAGGGTTTTTTTATTTATTGCTAAATAGTATTCCTTTGTATGGATATACCAAACTTTGCACCTGCTCACCAGTTGATGGATGTTGTGTTGTTTCCATTTTTAGCTATTATGAATAATGCTGCTATGAACATTCATGGGAAGTTCTTTGTGTGGACATATGTTTTCATTTCTCTTGGGAGTAGTACCTAGGAATGGAATTTCTGGGTCACATGGTAAATTTATATTTAGCTTTTTAAAAAACTGCTAAGCTATTTTCCAGAGTTGCTGCACTTTGGAATTTTACATTCCCACTAGCAATGTGTGAAGATTCCCATTTCTCTACATTCTTGCCAAGACTGTCACTGTCTATCTTCTTTTTAAAATTATAGCCATTCTAGTGGGCGTGAAATGGCAGCTTATTGTAGTCTTAATTTGCATTTCCCTAATGACTAGTGTTGTTGAGCATCTTTCCATGTACTTATTATTTAGGCTACATTTTTATGGTTACTCAGCAATAGAAGCTGTTTGCCTTTCTGGCAGTCTTTGTACTTTTCTTCCCTGCTTTTGAATCTACTTTTTAGTTAAGTTGACAGAGATTAGGTGAATGAGATAAGAGATTTGGTCTAGATAGTTTAGTGTATGTATATACATTTAAGTATGTGCTGGAATATGAGTCCTTTATTTCTTTATTTGTTTTTATGGCTTTAGGCTTTTTTGTAAAAATTATAGTCAGACCAACAAGTAGACCATTGGATGCTTCCATTACATCGGACTCTGTACATTGGGATTCTGCTCAGGGACATGGTGTACCTTGCTCTTGTTTTCCTGGGACTAACCTAGTAGGGAATGGGGAATATGCAGATGTTCTTGTTGGCCTTTGTTTTTAATCTCATAAACTGTAGGTGAGGTTTTCATTTAGATTGCATCACCTGAAAAATAATTGTGTTATTCATCATAGTTCCAAGTATTCGAGTAGAGAAGGGAGGTGAAAACAATTCTGTGATGTAGTCACAGGTTCTTACTTTGCCAAGTATGGGCCTATTTAGAGCAAGGCCAGGGTGTTTCACTGTGATTTGAGAAATGACATATCAAGTTGAGTTCTTCTATTTTTAGATTACTTGTTTGTTACAGATGTGTCATTTAAAAAGCTATTTGCTTAGCAAATAATGTTTGAAGTTTATTTGGTGCCACAGGCTAAGATTTCTGAAATCTGGTAGGAAATACTGAATTTTTATTTCTAGCCTTTTTTTTTAGTGTTCTTTTTGATTTTATTGTTGTTATACTGAACATGATTCAGTAATTTATCTTTTTTAATTTTGATTTATTATTTGAATGATTAAGAAGTAAGATTTACAGAGTCGTGTGCCTTACTGTGTTTGTCTAAGATTCATGTTTCCCTTCATAAAGGAATGTTTACTGAGGTCTCCTTTGTGCCAGGCACAGTCCCTTTGGGAACCATAGAGATGAATTAAACAGATGAGTCCCTGTGCTCATGATTCTGGCTGGAGAGAGAAGGAAAGGTTGCACAGTCAGTAAACATGTGAATAACAGATAATTTCTTTTATTATTGACTGCTATGATGAGAATCAAAAAGGATGTTGTACATAAAGAGCTCAAGTTAGAATGCATTAGGCTACATGTCACAGAAAACTCCACGCAGACTGGCTTAGGTAGTAAGAGTGGGCTGGGCACTGGGTGGGGCTGGTCTGCAACCTGGGGATGCCATTAGGAACCTGCTTTCTTCTGTCTCTCTACTCTGCTGTCCTTAATGTTATCCTGAGCTGATTCCCCTCCTAAGATGCCTTCCGAGTAGACAGAAAAGCTCATGGAAGGAACAGGGCTGTCTCTCTTTTTTTCTCTTTTAGGAGCTAGGAAACCTCCCAGAAGTTACCCAAAGCAGATCAAAGCAGGCTGGGGAATGCATTACCATGTGGGTCTTAGGTGGCGGTGGAAATAGGGAGCGTATATCCTGACCACCATCTAGTATGCTGCTGGGCATGTGGGTCAGCTCACCAGACCAAACATGTCTGTGTGTCAGTGATTTCTTTGTAACCCGTGATGAATAAAGAGCATGATGAGAGCAGGTGACAAGTGGAACCTGAAAAGTAATGGAGTATAATTTATTTGTCAAATGTAGCTGTTAATTCGTCATTCATTTAGAGTTTCAGCATAGTTGAAGTGTCTATATTATGCTTTTACTTTTTTTTCAGGTATTTTTACATGCTAAACACAGAGCCTTCAAGTTAGACAAGCCCCAACAATCCACGAGATCCAGGAAGAGTGGGCTAGAGGAAGGTGCCTTGCATGCAGGGAAGACTTAACTTTTCCATATCCCGTGAACCTCCTTTCCCCCTTCTCTGAGGGGAAGAGCATTTGCTGGAGCAATAGACTTACTGCCCAACCCCTTCCTCTTGCCATGTGGATGTGTGTCCATCTTTCTTATTTCATCTCCCCTTCCCTTGTAGTACAGGTAGATGCTTTTCTTCCTGGGATGTAGCAGGGTAGGTTTTGAGCTATTTTAGCTCTGAGGTGAACAGCCTCTTTCTTGAGATCTTGCCAGAGATAATCTCCGGGGAAGAAGGCAGTTAAGTGCACATCACTGTTATTATTTCACTCCTCCCAGGGTTTGTGTTTGCAGAGGAATTTTGTGTAATTATGATTTCCCACAAGCTTTTCTTGTGCTGGATGGTCGCTGACGGTGCACTGTACTGAAAGAGCAATGAGCTTTCAGGACGTCTTGAGGCCATTGTGTTTTTTTTATCAGGAGATGCTGGATTAAGGTGAAGGTGACGGGTGACAGTATCATTTCCTGCTGCTGCTTTTGTCTTTAAGACCTAGTGAATTCTAGATCCAAGCCTTTCTGCCAAGGGTGTTCATGGCACTTGGCCTTGTTCTTGGACTTTCTTTTAGTTTTTAATTGGGGTTTTCCCCACCATTCATTGTTTGTGGCTCTTGATGTCATGGGCCACTGTATGTTGTCCACACATTGGTGCTCAAGCCTGCTTCCTTCTCTCCCCACATCCCCTGGATTAGGGGCCATGGCTTTTTTTTCTCCTTCCTTGTGTTTTCTCACAAGTGGGTATTAGAAATTAGGTCTACACTACGTTAGCAGGCAGTGAAGTAGAAGGGTGCCAGTTTTAATAATAAGTCCTGGTACAGAAATGACCTCAGCGTGACGTCTCTGCAGTGACAAGCAGGAATGAACTTGGACCAGGTCTCTGTGACAGGCCTTTGCCACTGCCCAACTCTGACACGACCCCTCCTTGTCCTTGCACAAATCATGTGTGGTTTGTGTCCTCATTGTGTCCTGCATGAGAAGTGTGACCTCCTACTGAAAGTCGCACACCTCTAGGCCTGGTCCAGCCAACACACCCCTTGCAGGCATCTGTGGGCTTGTTGTGGGAACAGTGCTAGCTATCCAAACGGGGCCTTTCAGCAGATGTTCCTTGTCATTAGCCAGAGGTGATGAAGTTCTTATCTTCCAGTCATGACTGGAAAGCTGTGAAGAAAACAAAATGCTCAAAAGCATAGACCACATCTGACACTGGTCCTATAGCCACAGGCATAGCTTCTGCCCAGGACACGTGGCATGCTCATCATTGTGACGTGGTTTTCAGGTGCAAGTGGTAACAGAAGCTCGGGTGCGTGTTTTAGGCCTGCACAAAGGGCTGACCATGTGGCCTACCAGATACAGCGCGGGGCAAGAAGGTGTGTCAGTCCCTCGGCGTCAGGACCCCCACAGTGTGGTCTTGCTGTCACATCGCTCGTACTCCCTTGTGTTCCAGGTGAAATGAGCGAGAGCCGGGCAAAGCGAGTTCGAATAAAAGAGGTGGACGGCTGGACCCTGAGGATGCTGATTGACTACGTGTACACTGCAGAGATCCAGGTTACAGAAGAAAATGTCCAGGTGAGTAGCCATGTGCACCATTCAGCTCTTTATGTGTGCTGCTGTTAAATCAAAAGAGCAGCCTCACAGAGCTTGCAATTTGTACCAGAGTCATAGGGCTTGTTGTTAAAATTGTATTTCTAAGGGGCATGTGGAAGGATTGTGTCTTTTTAATCACGTTTCTGATTTTAGTGGCTTTTATATGCTGAAAGTTCTCAGTTACAAGCCCTTTACATTTCTGAACGATGCTTATTCTTTCATGAAAACACGGTCATACTCACTTCTAACCATTGACTGAAGCTGGCCCCCAAGTTTTCTTTGTGATTTTGAAGGGTGAGGCCTACACAGGATGTTTTTCAGTGCCAGTGTTCTTTGTTTCTTGAACTATTTCTGCATCCTCTTAAGTGTTGCTGGAGTTTAGCTAAACGTTGACGGTGTGTCTTCTTTATTTTCCACGAGGAACAAATGTTTTATAGATGTTATGTAAATGCTTGAATAGTACAGATGGGATAGAATGAAAGGTGAAAGCCATCTTTGAAACGGCCCCTCTCTCTGACCCCCTGCCCTGCCCTCCAGCCCACATGCATTGACTCTCTCTTCTGTCACTCAGGGTGGCTTCTGGTCTCTGTCTGGACTGTCCTTTCAGAGCATTTTCTATGCAGTTGTTCACACTCAGAGTTTTCTTTACTGAGGGAGATTCATACTGTACTTGTTTCACTGGACAAAATATCCTGGAGGTCTTTCCACATAAGTGTGGATGAGTGTAGCTCCTTCTTTTATGTGGCCTCCCATATGTTAATCATGTATGATTTTTACCATTATAAAATGATGCAGTGAATGGATATTTTATATTTCCATCCAGAGTTTCATGGGCTGGGTTCCTCAGAGTGGAATTGGTAGATCAAAAGCACATGCTTATAGGAAGCTTTTGGTAATGATGCCAGATTGCCATCTAAAAATTTGTGTTTATTTACATTTTTTCCAACAGGGACACTGTGTTTTGAAGACAAAAGAACTAGGACTAAATTCTTTTTTTTTTTTTTGAGTTGGAGGCTCATTCTGTTGCCCAGGCTGGAGTGCAGTGGTACACTCGTGGCCACCCCAGTGTCAACCTGCTGGGCTAGACCTGCTGGGCTCTGGCGATTCTTCTACCTCAGTCTTCCAAGTAGCTGGAACTGTAGGCACATGCTACCATGCCCGGCTAATTTTTTGATTTATTTTAGAGACAAGGTCTCGTCAAGTTCCCCGGGCTGGTCTTGAATCCGCAGGCTCAGGCAATCCACTTGCCTTGGTCTCCTAAAGTGCTGGGATTACAGGCTGAGCCACTGAGCCCGCCAGGACTAAATTCTTAATAAATAATTTTAAAATTCTGTAGATAGGAAATTGTGATTCAATCTTTTATGCCTTCTAACTAGTTGAAATGTGCTACAGAATGTTTGGGCTTGGAGCCTGGAGTATTTGCACTTTAACTTGTTAAGACACGGTGTTGGTGGTTACATGTAAGTCCTGCGTTGGTGAGGACTCTGGTGTTCTCTCCCGGGTGGCTTCATCCACCTTGGCTTGGAAGTTCCAGTTAGGAGGTGAGCCATTGGCACAGCCTTGCTCGGCATTAGGTTGTGTGAAGGTATGAGTCAGATACTGAATGAACCTTTTTTTTTTTTAACAGGAGAAGGTGTTTGGTGTGTGTCATGAGACAACAGCACTGACCTGCCATCTCGCTCTGGTCTCTTCTGTATACTTAGACTATTTGCTAGATTCTGAGCATTGTTTTAACAAGAACTTACTTTGTTTCTTTATGCTCGTTCTTATTCATTTTAGTACACGGCCTAATTGGGCACTCTGTCTAACCTTTAACAAATAAATGACTGACTTCTTTGATTCACATAGTGGGCCACATGAAGGACAATTGAGAAAGGTAGTTTTGAGCCTAAGAGACTAAGCTGTGAGTTCAGCCCTGAATGCGACTTGTAGTAGTTCTTGCAGTGGGGAAGTTGGCCCACTGGGAGTTAGAGGAACACCTCTCGTGCTGCTTTCAGTAATGGTCATGTTTCAGTCCTGCAACCTCTTGCCATACGAATTTGTCTTCTGTGTATATTGCTTAGCTTTTAGAATACACAGGAATACATTCTAAGAGTTGGCTTTTGGCAGACTTATTACATGCTTAACATTTATATAGTTGGTTTTTTTTTTTAGAGGGGAAAGTATGCCTCATTTAGCATAGGGGTGTTCTGCTATGTGAAACTTTATATTCCATTGAAATATTCTTGTTTTGGAAAAGGCAGTTTGGAAATGAGTTCAGTTAAAATAAGCTGCCCTTTTTATAACATTAGGTCTTTTTCAATGAAATGTAAAATCAGGCTTTACAGATACATCGGACCATGTTTCTCTGTTTTGTGCATTTTTTGGTCTATCTGTACTTTGTTCAGTCTTTCTTGTAAAGTGCTGTCTACCTTGAGAAAGGGCACAGTATGGCACAGGTATCTGGTGTCCTACTGCTAAGAAGCTGATGTCTGAAGTGACTTACCTGGAAGCTGTGTTCTGCATACATGTGCCCCGAGAGTGCTGACAGTGGGCACAGAACTTCCTGCAATTCCGATGTTTATTGGTATATTTTTCTCAGTTGTCCTAGAATCAAATCTTTTGCCAAGTGACCTTACTTTTCTAAGTTTCTTTTAGTGACAAAGTATTCGGGAGGGGGGTCCCCTTACAAAAAAACAGAACTATCTTTTGGAGGGTGGTCCTTTTGTAGGACACTTGTACTTTGTTCCTCCAGATCAAACGGTCAACTGAAGTTTTTATCTGGAAGTTTTGAAAAGGTTGCATAATGATTAGCTGAAGAAACATCCCCAGTTGTAGCAAACAGGCTACCCCGGTCTTCCACCATGACAGTGTACCTGCCCACGCTGTGCTGAGTGTTCAGCAGTTTTTGACCAAAAATGGCATGATCCCCATGTCCTCCCTCTTCACCCAATCTCACCCTGAGTGACTTTTTGTTTCCTTGGATGGGAAAAAGTCCTTAAAGGGAAATGTTTTGCCAGTGTGGAAAATGGTTAAACAAAAAACGGCAGAAGCACTAAAAGGCCTCAAAATCGGTTAGTTCAAAAACTGTTTTGAGCAGTGGAAAAAGCATCTTGATGGGTGTATTGCATCAAATGGAGAATACTTTGAAGATGACTGAAGTTTAAACATGTAAGAATCAATACACAATTTTTAATAAATAAATTCCAGGGTTTTTGGGTTCCCTTTGTTCAATATTGGGATGGCACATGTCCTTGGACTTGTATGTCTCAGTGTGGAATTGTAGTGCCTGGAATGCTGAGGTCCAGCCACCCACTGGCAGTCAGTTGGCGATGGGACAGGTTCAGAGCCCTTGCTTCTCAGAGTCCTAGTGTAGGGTCTCTTCCAAGATGCCATAGGTCTGTTTCTTAGACAGATTTTAAACAATGTAATAGCTGTTTGAATAAAGGTTGTTAACTTGGAGTCAGAATGAGGAGATCAGTAATTTGTAAAACAAACTCCAAAGAAAGAACAGTTGTTTCTGTATCATACAAGCGATAGAACTTTAATTCTTGGCTATACCAGACTTCCCAGATTTTTGTGTTTGTGTGTGTTATTCTTGCTTTTTTTGTTTAGGTTTTTACACTTTGGTTTTAAGTTTGAGTATTTGGTTTATTTATGCAAAAGTTGGAGGATAATTTGAGTGAAATGCTTTTACAGCTATTTATTTTTTAAAAGAGAGATTACAGGCCGGACAAGGTGACTGAAGCCTGTAATCACATCACTTTGGGAGGCTGAGGTAAGGGGATTGCCTGAGCCAACGGATTTGAGAACAGCCTGGGCAACTTGACGAGACCGCATCTCTACAATAAATAAAAAAAATTAGCTGGGCATGGTTGTGTGCACGTATACTTTCAGCTACTTGGAAGACTGAGGAGAAGGATCATCAGAGCATAGCTGGTCGTTGCTGGGGGTGGCTGTGAGTGTGTTACTGCACTCCAGCCTGGGCAATGGAGTAAGATTCCGACTCAAAAAAAAAAAAGAAAGAAAATGTAAAAGAGAGATAACAGTGATCTATCACAGAAACAAAGAAGAGTTCTCCCTCATAAGTGGACCCTTAACATTTACCATAATACTATAAGAAAGGGATTGGCAGTAGCGAGATACTGCTGGTGGGGCAGGGTAGGGGTGGGGGGAGGACAACACACAGCATCAGTAAGGGTACCTGATCTCTCAAACCTGGCAAAGTGGAGACTAAAGGGAGGCCCAGACTTTACCTGTACAATATCTACTTGTATACCTAATTCTGAATTGTATGCCATATCTTTAAAATAAAATAAAATAAAATAGAAACGAAAGAATATCACATATTTTACCGTGATTATGCTCTGATTTAACTTTCTGTTGTTGATGAGTGAATTAAAATTTAACTTGTGTCTAGAGTTTCCAAGCAGATTTTATGAGCTGTATAAATCTGGGGAATAGAGAAAATATAGCCCATGGCTGCTATAAGGTGGGCTTTTCAGCATTTGGGGATTATGGACACCTTTGAGGATCTTATGAAAAACTCTGGATGTTTTTCTAAGGAAAGGCTCACAAGCGTGTCTATACAAAGTTCTGCATTCACTTTCAGGAGATCTGGGTACCTTGCTGCCTACCCCTACTGTTAATAATTGGCTTTAGATAGAAAAATATTCATATATAAACATATGCATATATGACTTTCACATGGGTATATCTCCAGCCATGTGCTGGCCATTTTATAAATATCTCATGTGATGATTTTGTCTCCTCATAAGGTAGGTATTACCCCATTTTGCAATTGAAGCAATAGGCTCAGTGAGGTTAAATAATTTGTTCTCTCCATCATGGAGTAGCTATTAAGTTGTCATTAACTAGTATTGCCTAAGAAGTTTATAAATTCAAAAATGTAAATATTTCTATAACTGAAATTTTTTTCATTGTCCAAAAATTATTCAAGATACATGCCTCCTCATAAATGTGTTAATTAACATTTTTGGAGAATTCTAAAGGGTCTTGAATTTCTTAAAGCATTTACTTCATTGTTTGTAGTTTCATTACATGCATTTTGACTTCTCAGCTTTTGGGTATTTGTTTTGACTTGCTAGAATTAGGTAAGAGTTTTCCCCTTCACACAAATGTGAAACACAAAGATAAGGATGTTAATAAACAGTATCCATGTAAGTAAATACTCTCATTCCCAAGTTAATATTATGAGTATTCATTCACAATTCTGTCTGTATTAGAACTTTTATAATCACAGAAGAATTTAGGAAACGTCTGATAATTTTGAATGGATGGGTTGTAAACAATCCATGAAACTCATGTTGCATAAATTGGAGTTATTTGAGACAGAAACTTCTCTTTGGAAATGGAACAGAATTTAAATGGGAGTTTTTCAGCAGACATTTGAAATCAATTATTGGTAGTAAGCCCACCAAACGTTTAATGCAATCTCCATGTAGTAGAATGCTCAGCATAGTGTGTCCATTTTATTGGTGTGGTAGGGCAGGTTGTTTTTGTTTTAAGCCGGACGTGCTAGGCATGTGTTGTGTGCATAGTGTTCTATCCATGCGGTGTTTCCAGAGGGAGTGCATCTCATCAAGGGGCTTTCATGGTACCAGGCCTACTGGCAGAGTTGAAACAAGTCTTGATTAAATTGGCACAATCAATAAAGGCTGTTACAGTGGAGAAATCATCAAAAAGAGTACATATGTACCCCAAATATTTTATTTTAACTGAAAGCACGTACATAGACAATTGCATGCCACTTTGTGCATGTATGTGTGAAACCCAGCATGGTCCCCAGCTGGAGAGCTACATATTCTTTTTCACAAACCACATCAGAATTATGCATCAATTTCAGTTTTTCAGGTTTTTTTTCCCCCAAGTACAGCAAGAATTGAGACATTTGAGATCTTCTTCAAATTATACAATTTTTCTTTCATTCCTCCCATGTCTGATTTGATTCAAACAATTTTTTTTTTTGCAGTAACACATTGATCAAGTCACTCTAAAGCAAGCAACTTAGTTTTTGTAGAAACAACTCTCTTTTTGCATTCACATCTTGTTAGATTACAGATATTTATTTATTTAAATTATATAATTTCAGCAACAAGTTCAAGTGTCAGAAACATGTGGGAACAAATGCAACATGTCTGAATTGATGAAATGCAGCTCAGTTGGAGGAGCAGAGGATACAGGCACAGTGGAGGGTGATGACAAGGGCTGTGGCTTATCTGTTGCAGAGGCTAAGTGGAGGTTGGGGAAGAGTGCTTTTGCTGTGTATATTTCTAAATTGTATAGATAAACATTGAAATGAAAGCCCCAGTATGTGGTTGTTTGTTTTTATTTTCCCAGTAAATAATATGTAGAAACATGATATTTATATTTTTGATAGATATACAGATTTTTTAAAATTTTTAATTTTTTAAAGATATGGGGCACAGTTCAGGATTAGGTATACAAGTGGTCATCGTACAGGTCAAGTTTGGGCCTCCCTTTGTTCCCCACTTCGCCTGGTTTGAGATCAGGTATCCTTATTGATGTTGTGTGCCCCCCGGATATTTGTTTTTAAAATGGATATTTAAGACACCCTATCAGTTAGACACTGGCGGAGTACCTGCTAAGTGCAGTGGTAGAGGAGGCGATGATGGTAATGGAGGTAGCAGTGGTGGTGATGATGGTGGCAGAGGCAGCGATGATGGTCATGATGGTGGTGGTGATGGTGGCAGTGATGATGGAGGTGGAGGTGGTGGTGGTGATGACATTGGCGGGTAATGGTGGCATTGGCGATAGTGGCAGTGATGGTGGTGGTAGTTGTGATGGATATATTGGTGGTGGCGGCGGCGGTGGTGGCGGCGGTGGTAGCTGTGGTGGTGGTGGTGGTTGTGGCAGTGGCGGTGGTGGTGATGTCTACTCCTAGGTTGATGGCAATGTTTTTATGTAGAAAAAGCTCATCCAGAAAGAGACTTGGTAAGTGCTGGGCAGTTATAATTACCACAGCCAAGTAAGTTTGGGGTTGTGGAGAATCTGTGTTCCCAGAGGGACCTGGGTAGCAAACCTAGGATCTAGGGCTTGTCATATGGGGTATAGGGCTCACATGTGGTATGGTGGGCATGAAGGTGCTTAGGGAAGCACACCATGTCTAGGATAGCACGGTTCATGCTACGTCATAGACACTGATGAGGTGCTTCATAAGCCTTAGGTCGAACTGGACTGTGCTTGAAGATCTGAGCTTGTTAAGATCTGTAGCAGACCAGGCTGGATCAAGGAAGGATGAATAACCATGTGGCTGCTTTTTATCCATGGCTTGTCCATTTCCTTGTGTACTTCTAAGCTATTCAGCTTGCTCATTTTCCACCACCAGTATGGATCCCGAAGAATTTTAGTTTTCAGTCAATAGTTCATTAAATATTGATGGGGCATCTATTATATGCCAGGCGATATTTCAACTGTAAGTGATACAGTGTCACACAGGACCGACAAAGTCCCTGTCCTTAAAGGCTGCCTGTTGTGGAGCAGGGGTAGGGGTGTTACAGACAGTATATCCAGAAGTAAACACACAGGACAGTTTTACATCATTATTCTCAGATGACTCTTGTCGTTTGAGCAGAGACCTGAATGGAGCAGAGGATTAAGGCAGAGAACATTCCAAGCAGAAGGAGCATCAGGTGCAAGGACCTGCGTGAGTAAGCTTGGCATGTCTGAGGGCCGGAAAGGAAAGGACGCTCATCATTGAGGAGGGTGAATGTGGGAGAGTGAAGAAAGATGGAACTGCCAAGAGCCAGCAAGGGTGGGTTGTAGGCTATGGTAAGGAGGCTGGCTTTTTTCCCCATATTTAGGGTTTGGCAGGGGAGTTGTGCTTTAGACAGATTGTACCCCTCCCTTAGCTGGGTGTGGAGGATGGACTGTAGAGGGCAGTCGTGGGAGTTGGGGACCATTTGGACACCTGCTGGGGTGGGCCAAGAGAGAGACTGAAGGCTTGGGCCTGGGTGGTTGGTGTGGGAGAGTGAGCACTGGTCAGATTTGAGAGCTGTTTGGAGGTAGGACCAGTGGCATTTAATGATGGATTTGCATGAGTGCATGGAGAAAGGAGAATGATTGAGGATGGCTCCTTGGATTTTAGCCTGATGGTGGTGCTGCTGTCTGGGATGGTGAAGACATGGGTGAGATGTGTGGTTCTTTTTTGGTCCTGTTGGCTTTACCAGTTGGATTTGCATGGAGAGGTGCTGGGCAGGTGGTTCAGCGATGAGGAGGTTTCAGGTGAGAGAGGTAGAGTTAAAATCACCAAGCTGGCTGAGGTCACTTTGAGAGACAGTGTAGATAGAGGAAGCAAACCAAAGACCTGTCTAGGCGCCCCAGATGTTCAATGTGGGGAGGGGGATAAGCAGCCAGTACAAAGGACGAAAAGCAGGTTCGTGTGGTATCACAGAGTCCAGTCCTGGAGAAAAAAGTGCTTCCAGGAGAAGGTATTGGTATTGTGTCTGATGTTTCTTTGGTCAAGAAAGTGAATGAAGGGTGAAGGGATCGCTGACTCTGGTGAGCGATATGAGGGTACATATTGCCGAGACAGTCCCATTTTATACCTTTGAATCTGGTGTCTTGTCATTAGTGCTTATTTTACTCAGAAATGTTCCAGTGTGGATGATAAATCCTGTGGTCATGCCAGTCATTAGTGACCTTGGAAGAAGCAGCTTAGATGTGATAGTGAGGAGAAACAGAGGGGATGACCAGAGAGTATTAAGACAGCTCTCTCAAAGGTGCCTTGCTCGGAAAGGGGAGAGGTGTGCCAGCTGGAAGAAGTGCGGGTTTAAGGGCATGGCTTTTTGTTGGGTTATATTTTAAAACATGTTATCTGTTCATTAGGATGAGCCAGTAGAAAATCAGAAGTGGATGCGATACAGGGAGAACAAGCAAAGCAAGGGTGTGATTGGGAGAGCCTTACAAAAGAGAGAGGGTAGATTTAAGCAAAAGGTGACGCTTGCCTGAGATGGGCAACAAGATCCTGTCACTAACCAGAGGAAAGGCAGGCCGCATTTACAGACAGCAGCAGGTTGGCGGCGGGAAGGGAGGGAAGCAGGTGGTGTGAAGAACTGCGGCAGGTTAATCAGTAAGAAGAAACATGGGGAAGGGTGCTGGAGGCTTGGGAGAGACCAAGGATGTCACGTCATTGTGCTAGTGAGAACAAAGGGGAATTCGCTGGTGAGATTGGCAGAGCTGGCAGCCACACTGTGCACTCGCTTGAGATCTGAGGTCATAAACATCAGGTGGAGTGGTGTGTGATTTCCTTCAGCCAGTGCAGCCACTCACATCCAGGTACGGAGATGATGAGCATATCAGTCATTGCCACAGAAATGCCGTAAAGCAAACCATCCCAAAACTTGCCACTTAATAAGAAATCATTCATTCTTATGGAGTCACAGATTGGCTGAGGCTTGCCTAATCTAGGCTGACTTTGGCTGATTGGCTCAGTGCTGCTTATTTATTTCAATAGTTTTGGGGTACAAATAGTTTTTGGTTACTTGAATATATAGTGGTGATAAAATCTAAGCTTTAAGTGCAGCTACCACCCCCACCTGTGCACATTGTACCCAATAGGTGATTTTTCATCCCTTCCCCTTCACCCCCTCTTCTGAGTCTTCAGTGCCCATTATACCATTCTCTATGTGTTTGCAGACCCTTAGTTTAGCTCCCACTTGTAAGTGAGAACACATGGTGTTTGATTTTCAGTTCCTGTGTTAGTTCACTTAGGATGATGGTCTCCAATTTCATCCAAGTTGCTGCAAAACACATTTCATACTTTTGTATTCCATGGTGTGTGTGGTGTGGTGTGTATGGTGTGGTGTGTGTTTGTGTATCACATTTTCATGATCTACTGAGGGGCATTTAGGTTCATTCCACAATTTTGCAATTGTGAGTTGTGCTACGACATGCTCTACGTTTTTTAATTCTTCTGGAATAAGAAAGTTTAGAACAAAACACCATGAGTGGGTAGTTGAGAAGGGTGGAGGAAGAGAATTTGGAATTCAAGAAGCTGAGATTTCTCTCTATTTTGGATGTTTTGTTATAAAAAATTGTCAGAAATTGTAGTGGAGAGGAGAATGGTGATTCAGGTTTTAAAAGGGCATCAGTAAATGAATAGGAGTGACTGAGATGTGGCTAGATTATCTGAGTTCAGCGACATCTAGATGAGGGGGTGAGAGGACCTGTGCTTCAGAGGAACTGGGGTTTTGGTGAAAGGAAGGAGGAACCATGGGAAGCTACATCTCCAGACCTTACAGTGGCTTTGTTGTTTTCAGATGTCAATGGTGATTGGTTAGTGGGTCAAGAAATAAATTCAATAAGTCATTATTAGCATTTAAGGAAAAAAGATTAGAGCAGGTAATGCTACTTGAGGCTAATGACTATTTCAAGTCTAAAGTTTAAAACAGAATATAGCAAGTCCTACAAGTCTGCATGCTTGTGGAACTTTGAGTTCTAGTTTGTGATGTAAAAAGTCTTCCTGTAGAGTGTGGTCAAAAAAATTTGAAAATTAAGTCATAAGTTATTTGGGGTATATGAGAAAAGTTTCATAAATAGTGGAGATGTGACTGGATGTGTGCTGTTAATTATGCATAAATATATTTATTTTTATGTTATTTGTGTGTATTTTTTATTTCTTTTTTCTAAACTGCTATTATTACTATTTTTATTATTATTTTTTAGAGTTGGAGTCTCACTCTGTTACCCAGGCTGGAGTGCAGTGGCTTGATCTCTCACCACAGCTTCGACCTCCTGGGCTCAGGTGAACCCTCTACTTTAGCCTTCCAAGTAGCTAGGACTGCAGATGTGTGCCACCACTCCCAGCCAACTTTTTCATTTTTTGTAGAGCAGAGGTCTTGCTACGTTGCCTAGACTGTTCTTGAACTCCTAGGCTCAAGCAGTCCTTTTCATCTTGTTCTCCCAAACACTGGCTGCTAGTACAGCGTAGAGATTCAGATGCCCTGCTTGAGATGGTGAGCAGTGGGTGTGGCATGCCTGGCCTATTGCTCAGCTTTGTAAGTCTAGAAATTATTTTGTTACCTCCTTCAGAATTGACCAGATTCTTGGGAAGTAGGTTAGTCTAGCCAAAATCAAAACACCAAGATGATCCTAAACTAGTTTTCAATGAGGTAGCCAGTGTTCCTAGTGACTAAATATGTGTACGTCATCCAGTGTGCACTGTTCCTTGAGCCTAAGTACCTGAGTGATAGAATTAGTCATCAGAGCGTTGCTTTGGGAGCAGGGAATCACAGGAAAGGGGGTTTACTTCAAAGGGATAAGGAGGGGTACTGCTAAACAATGCCCCCTCACTGCAGGACATACCTGTCTAGTGATGTGAGGATTGGTTGTGTGCCATCATATCCTGTGTCTCTCTACCTTTCACCACATTGGAGAAATCATGACAAATAATTGCTCTCCAGATAACCTATTTCTGAATATTTTGTAATCTGATAGTTGTTATTTTCTATTCCCAAGCACTTGAGGATGTGGCAAACTCTGTCAGACACAGTGGTCCATTGAGATGGGGATTCTCAGCAAGAGAATAGGGCCTAGTATTTTGAATTCTTATTTATCTCCTTATGGAGATTCAACAATGTGAACCATTTTATGTACATATGTATGTGTGTATGTATATATTTATGTATTTGTTTATTGCAGAGATAGGATCTTGCAACATTGCTCAGCTGGTCTCGAACTCTTGGGCTCAAGTGAGCCTCTTGCCTTGGCCAAAGTGCTGGAATGACAGGTGTGAGCCACCAGGCCCAGCCCTGATGTGGACCATTTAAATCTCATGTTAAAAATAATTTCTTCTAACAGACTGACTGCATGCTGGATTGTGCTCTGAGCTTTGCTGTATCGTGCTCAGGCCTGCTTCTCCAGCACCGACTCCACCTGTCCTGCTTGGATAACTCTTCACTCTCAGCTGTACTTTAGAAGTGGCCCAAGTAGCAGAGCAGTTCAGTAGAATGCTCATCTCCAAGGTGGACAGAAACATCTATTGAGCAGTTTTGTACGTGTGCTTAATAGTCTCTTAGGATAAAAGCATTTGAAGTAAGTTTATAATGTTGTGTATGAGTTACTGTCGAATAACTCAGAAAACAGTGATAAGGATGTGATTAGGCTGGCTCTCTGCGGGAAAGCTTCATGGGCCAGTGGACTCTGGCTGATTTTCATATTTGAATTCAGAGCTCAAATCTTGAATCTACTATTGATTTCAAGAAGGGCCTTGAGTAAGACGTTAGCCCTTCTGTTTCTCAGCTATGACATGAGACTCATAATGCGTTGCCACCTAATAGAAATGGTGTAAAATAGACCAATTAAGGCTTGCAAAAAAGACTGCGATGTTCTATGAATGTTGAACAGAAATAAGAAATAGGCAGCAATAAAAAAAGCTTGAGACCAAGAAAAAGAACCATTTGTGAAGGTTGTTTGGGATCATTAGGTAGAAAATGGCCCATTGTGACCTTTTCCTCACTCTTTATATACTGATTCAGGACATATTAAAGCATATTCTTAATTTGCTCTAGAGTGCTCTCCACCCAGTGAGTCTTAGTATTTGAGTGAGTGTGAAGACAACACTGTGGGTGGCATGGCACCCTGCCACACCTTTGCTTGAGAACAGCCTGTCCACTGGTCTGATACTTGGAGTGGCTGGAAGAACATAGAGCTGTGTTGTTCTAGCAGCATCTGTTGAGGGCTTACTTCTCTTCCATTTGTTTTTTTCTTTTGAGATGGAAGTGCTTTGTAAGGAAAAGGGCTTGGCAGATAGTTTGCTTGGAAATCAGCAGTTAAAACTTAAAAAATGCCGGGCTCGGTGGCTCAGCCTGTAATCCTGCGCCTTTGGGAGGCTGAGGTGAGTGGATTGCCTGAGCCCGCGGGTTCGAGACCCGCCTGGGCAGTGAGACCTCATCTCTACAATAAATCAAAAAATCAGCCAGGCGTGGCAGCGCATGCCTATAATTCTGGCCACTCGGAAGGCTGAGGCGGAAGGGTCGCCGGAGCCCAGCAGGTCGAGGCTGCGGTGGCCGGAGCGGCCACTGCACTACAGTCTGGGCAACAGAGTGAGACTCCAACTCAAAAAAAAAAAAAAAACCTTAAAAAAATACATAAATTCCCTGAATCAAGCCTTCAGGACTAGTGGGGGTTTGTAGTATAACAACAGGAACTCATGTCACTGGAATAAGTTTATCTCACATTCTAACCACAGAAACCTGTCAATTTGATACTTTATCACTTTTCCTAGGTAACGCTAATTTAAGTTTATTATTACTATCCAGAGATGTAAACATTTAAATTATTTACAATTGGGTTTTGCTGTTAATTGTATTTTATTAGATAAGTCTAAATTTGGCAGTCTGCATGCTTTTAATCAAAATATTAGACCAATTAGAACATCCATTCCTCAATCATTCCAGCAAATTACATTTACTCTGTATAAGTCAAGAGTACAGAATAAGCCAAAGCTTATTATTATTATTGTTATTATTATTATTATTATTATTTTGAGTTGGAGTCTCACTCCATCACCTAGGCTGGAGTGCAGTGGCATATTCACTGCCACCCCAGCATTGATCAGCTGGGCTCCAGTGATCTTTCCACCTCAGTCTTCCAAGTAACCAGAACTACAGGCGTGTGCAACCACGCCCAGCTAATTTTTAAATTTATTGTAGAGACGAGGTCTTGCCAAAGTTGCCCGGGCTGGTTTCAAACCCATGGGCTCAGGCAATCCACTCGCCTTGGCCTCCCAAAGTGCTGGGCTTACAGGCTGAGCCACTGAGCCCGGCCAAAGCTTATTATTTAAAATTTAATATGGAAAGGTGATTGAGGTTAGCTAAATTTGAAAAAAGCCTAGGAGTCTGTTGTAAGAACATTTTATAAAACTAGATGTATATCAAACTTGAAGTTTGTTTTTTTTTGAGTTAGAGTCTCAGTGTTGCCACCCAGGCTGGAGTGCAGTGGCATGCTAATGGCCACCACAGCCTTGACCTGCTGGGCTCAGGACTCAGGTGATCCTTACACCTCAGCCTTCCAAGTGGCTGGAACTACAGACGCACACCACCATACCCAACTATTTTTTAAAAAAATTCTTGCTTAGAGCAAAACTGGGTCCTCTAGAAGTATTAGTAATTGAGTTCCCCGTGACTTTATACCATTAAAACATTTAATCCTTGAAGATGTTTCCATGGTTGAGTCACTTAGAGATTCATGTTTTAAGTCATTTTATATGGTACATAAAAGGCATTTATCTTGGTGAGCAAAAGGTGCCTCCGTCCTGATTGTGACTTGGCATCTTCTAACAGTGCTGTGGTGACTGAACAGGAATGAGGACATGGAAGTGAACAAGAGTCCTCACGGGGTAGACATGTTCCTTGATTTCTGCGGTTTGCCTCATGCCATGTGGGTGGAACCTGTGTGTGGGATAGTGCCTTGGAGTTAGGCTGGCTGCCAGCTCAGGGCAAGTCTCCAAACCAGCTTGGGTGTGAGAGTCTAGAGTTGTTAGTGTCTGTTTATGGCAGGTTGCTTTGAGACTAGCCAAAGGTTTTATAGACCCTAACTTTATGATGTGGAATTTTCAAAATAGTGTTACTCCTTGGATTTTAATGTCTTCATTTATAGTTAGGTTAGTAAAATTAATGTGTACCTGATAATCTGGTTTAAGTGTACTGTGCCTTTTCTCAGTGTATATAATTTATGAAAACTTTATTTCTTGTGACAATAGAATATAGTGATATGACTAACGTGTATTAACAAGCTGCTGTTTTAAAATAAGTTTATAAATGCTAGTGTAGAAATTTGGTCATGTAAGTACATTTCTTTTTTGTTTGTTTATTTTGGATTCTACCTGGCAGAATTATTATTTTCTATTAAAATTTATTTTATGGTTTGTAAATGCCATCCAATGACCTCTGGCTAATCTCTTAGTGTGAGTTCAAAGTACAGTTGTCGCTCGATTTCCATAGGGGTTGGCCCATGCCCTTTCTTGAACACCAGAATCTGGATGTTCAAGTCTATGCATGTAACCTAAACATGCCCTCCCATATACCTGGAATTGTCTCTAAGTTACCTATGGTACCCAATGCAACGTAAAGCTGTGGAAATAATTGTCTTGTTTTGTTTTGGAGTTAGCATCTCACTCCATCACCCAGGCTGGAGTGCAGTGGCATGCTTATGGCCACCCCAGTGTCAGCCTTCTGGGTTCCAGCAATCTTTCTGCCTAAGCCTTCCAGGTAGGCAGAACTACAAGTGCACACTACCGTGTCTGGCTAATTTTTTATTTATTGTAGAGATGAGGTTTCGCTAAGGTGCCCGGCCTGGTCTTGAACTCACAGGTTCAGGCAATCCACTTGTCTCGGCCTCCCAAAGTACTGGGATTATAGGCTGAGCCACTGAGCCTGGCCAGTACTTGTTAAACTGTAAAAGTCTGTACGTACTCAGTTCAGATGTAGTCTTTTTCCTGAATATCTTTGATCCAAAGTGTTTGACATGGATGTGGAGTGGAACCCACAGATGCAGAGGGCTGACTGTGCTTGTTTTTTTCCCCCTAATGGGGTATGATTTGCATGCCATAGGTCTTAGCTGTACAGTTTGCTAAGTTTTAACAAATGCACACACCTGCTACCCATACCCAAATCAAGATTCTCAGCATTTACAACCTCCTCTCCTCCCAGTAACCCCCCACCCCATTCCCAGGCAGCCACTGATAGAAGCTCTATTATTGTTGAGCTTCCTATAAGTAGGATCCTACACTATGTGCTTACACACAACATGATATCTGTGGGATTCATCTATGTTGTGTGTTTCAGTAGTTTGTTCTTCTTCATTGATGAGTGTTCTATTGTATGAATTTACTCCAGTTTATCATGTTGATGGACTGTATTTCAAGTATTGACTGTTATGAATAAAGCTTTAAGCACTTTGCTGAGGATCATTGAGAATAACACATACTCTGTAATTAAGCTTTTGTTGGGGTCAGAGAGAGGCTATCAGTAAAATAGATGAAGTTACTTAATCACCTACTAAATGTGATTTTTTTTTTTTACCTAACGTGTACTTTGTTATTATGTGTTTTCTCACTTTTTATTTCTCCAGTAATAATTTGATTTTATAATCCCTCTCTTCTTTTTTTTTTTTGGAGTTGGAGTCTCACTCTGTCGCCCAGACTGGAGTGCAGTGGCCGCTTCCGGCCACCGCAGCCTCGACCTGCTGGGCTCCAGCGATCCTTCCACTTCAGCCTTCCGAGTAGCCGGAATTACAGGCATGCGCAACCACGCCCTGCTGATTTTTTGATTTTATTGTAGAGATGAGGTCTCGCTGCCCAGGCGGGTCTCGAACCCGCGGGCTCAGGCAATCCACTCACCTCAGCCTCCCAAAGGCGCGGGATTACAGGCTGAGCCACCAAACCCGGCTCCATCCCTCTCTTCTTTATGCCAAGCATTGACTTGGAGAAACAAAGTTGGGAGATAGTATGTGAATACTGATTACTGACAGGATTTGAAGGTGAGAATATAAAATAATTTCTGGTGAAGAATAGCATGCAACTGACAAAGAGCTGTTTGTCCAAGGAGCAAGAGTGTGTTGTGTACATATGTGTGGTTGTGCATGTCTATGTACCATGTTTTGATTTAGTGTCATATTTAAGAAAACAAAAACATCTTTAGAAATTATTAGCAACTTCTTCAGCCATGGAAACACCTTACTGGAATAAACTCAGCATTCTGTGGGATCCTCTGAGTGATATCATTCAATTTAGAAAGAAGGTGAAGGAGGAGGCGTAGGAGGAAGGAGCGGGGAGGAAAGAACTGAAGAAGGAGGAGGAGGAGGAAGGGGCGGGCTCGTGTGTAGTGAAGTGAACATGCTGGGAGGAGAGTTGGTGGGTTATATCCCTTGGTGCAAGGATTGCTGCCACAGATGGAGGAAGGAGAATCAGTCATTTCACAATTGTATTTGGTGATATTCACCCACAGTTGTGAATATGCCCATGCACCACCTTCGAGAAGCCAAAGGGGTTACTAGTCCCTTGTATAAGCAACTCGTGTCTGTTCTTTGAGTTAATTGATAATCTTGGTTCCTTAAACTTGCTTTGTTTTAATTTTTAAAAAGATTTTTGAGGCCGACGGAAGGTATTTGTTGGACTCCATGTCCTTTTTCAGATAGCTGGTTGATGTCTCAACTCACCCCCTGACTTAACCAGTTTAAATTCTGTTTTTGGAAGGTGGTTATGAACTGCATGATAGTCTGTTAGTCTCTTTTCTCGTGATTTGTGACATTCTGAGGTTCTGGAGAGGAGGAACCCTGAAGGATCCAATAGAGCTACAGAGGGAATCATGATCATGAGAAGCAAAACACACATTCAGTCAGCGGACGGTTAGGTGTTCTGATTTGCAGTAACTTCAGAGAGGAGGGACTAAAGAGAGGAAATTAAGGTGGATTAATTCTAATAACTGGTAAAAGAAGCACAGTAAAATATTCCTTTGGGGAAAAGGAGCTGTCTTCCTCCTGTGTTTCAGCCATTTTGTGAAGTATTTTTTAGAACGTTCTGGAACAAGAGGTGTTTTACAAGTGAGAAGGGCATAGCTCGGAGGGGCTGAGGGGTTTTCTGGGTTCGTTCGGCTAGAATGGAGAATGTCCAGCTTCAAGCCCAGGGGTCACTGGCTCTGAAACTGTGGCTGGTTTCCTTTTGTCATTCTTCTGCCTCCAGACTATCTAGGAACTCAGTGACAGATGGAGGATTCCTACCCGTGGCTTCTGATTCCCAAACTTCACCCTTCTGTGGACTTTAGATAGTCCCACTCACTACCTAGAAAAGAGAACTTTGGGATCTCAAGGCCCCTCTAAAGGTCAGGAATGTTGGGAGCCATGGTGCCCTGCTGCCTGGAAGCGTACCTGGTAGAGTGTGAGCATGGGGATGGCTGGTGTGTCTGTCCACTCTGTTCTCTGCCTTAGCCCTAGAACCTAGACAAGTGATTGGTGCATTTAGATGCTCAGTAAATGTTTATTAAATGAATGTGAGTGAACGCTTGCTAGGATAGACGAGAGGGCAGGCAGGAGGGTTTGTGTTGTGTGGTAAGCAGGCAGGAGGGCCTGGCAGGAAGGAGGCAGGACAGGGAGTCTGGGAACAGGCATTCCATCCTCTGGACAGGGACTCGGAGGATTTCCGCCTCTGAGAGGACAAGTCTGCACACAACCAGGTAGGGCCAGGTGCCAAGGGGCAAAGGGCTGGCACTGGGGCTGGGGATCAGCACATCGCAGAACCCAGGGAGGTGTCAGCGCAGGCATGAAGTTGGCTGGGTAGAGCTACTCATGAGGCCCCCGGATCCCTGACTAGAGACAGGGCAGAGCCCAGAATGCGATGGCAGGGCTGCTGTCACTGAAGACCAACAGGCCACTCTTGACCTCTGTCCATTATGGTTAAAAAATAAATTGTGCAGTAATGTCTTTGTTTTTTCGTTCTTTATGTTTGTGTCAATGATGTTTTTCTGAGTTTCTTAAGATCAAAGGAACTTAATGTCTATGAGGTTTCTCTAACTTGATTGTAGGTTAAGGCCACGTGCCAAGTTCATATAGGGTTTATGACGATTGTATGCTATAGCAAATATGTCAGGAGTGTTAGTTATTTTTAAAACCATTAATAGTTTTTGTTATTACTGATTCTACTTTTCATCATGTGGGTTTACCATAGTTTACTTAATTGTTGCCATATTGTTAGATCTGTAGTTGTTTCTGTGTTTTCCATACTCTTACAAGTGATTCTAAAGTAAAATTCACTGATGGAGCCAATTCCACCTTTTTAAATATTTTTAGGTTAGATTCCCAGAAACATACTTCCAGGGTCAAATGCTTTAGACTTTTATATTTTTGGTAACAATTGATGAATATTGCTTCTCTCTCTAAGAGAGTTATAAGTTTATAGTGACAGCAAAAGTATACTGGGGCCAAGGCTTACTCTACTTTGACTTGAATGTAGGTTGTTTACAAGTTTTATATCAATAGTCCTAAAATGCACTCTCATTGTTATTTATTTGATAACCAATGAGAGGTATAATTACATTTCCCTTTTTTTTGAGTTGGAGTCTCATTCCGTCACCCAGACTGGAGTACAGTGACACACACATTTACGGCCACCCAACGTCAACTTGCTGGGCTCTGGCGATCCTTCTGTTTCAGCCTTCCAAGCAGCTGGAACTATAGGCTCTACCACACCCAGCTAATGTTTTATTTATCGTAGAGATGAGATCTTGCCAAGTTGCCCAGGCTGGTCTTGAACCTGTGGGCTCAGGCAATCCACTCGCCTTGGCCTCCCAAAGTGCTGGGATTATAGGCTGAACCACTGAGCCTGGGCTATTTCTCATTTTTGTATGTTACATTTCTTCTTTTGAAAATTGTCCTTGATTATATCTTTTATGTCTAGAATATTTGATCAAAAAAGAAAGCCACCTTACTGTGAATGATACAGGGTAGAACAGAATCTTGTAAGGGAAAGAATAACACCTTGGTATTCCATTGTTATGGGTTGAATTTTCAGTTCATCCAAGAAGAAAACCTTGGGTTAGAGCCCAGTGTGCTGCATGGTTACCATCAGGCTCTGTATTAAATGCTTGACCAACTTACTTGATTTTTCAACAACTCTTCAAGGTAGGTGCTGTCTTTATTATTCGTTTGAACCACTGCCAAGTAAGTTGGAGTTTTAAGAGAAACTTGGGCTTAAAAACAGTGGAATTTACAGCTGTAAAAAGGAGGATATAGGAGATGGCTTTCAGTCTGATCGCCCCCACATATCTTTTCATACTACCTCTGCTTTTCTAGCAAAGTGGAAATAATCCCACCAGTTGCAGGTATGTTGCTTAAGAGTCAGCCTCTTTTTTTTGTTTTTGTTTTTTTTGTGTGTGTTGGAGTCTCATTCTGTTGCCCAGGCTGGAGTGCAGTGGCACACTCATGGCCCCCCAGCATCGACCTGCTGGGCTCCAGTGATCCTTCCACCTCAACCTTCCAAGTAGCTGGAACTACAGGCGTGTGCTACCACGCCCAGCTAATTTTTTTAAATTTAGTGTAGAGATAAGATCTTGCCAAGTTTCCTGGACTGGTCTTGAACCTGTGGACTCAGAAAATCCTCTCTCCTCAGGCTCCCAAAGTGTTGGAATTACAGGCTGAGCCACCACACCCAGCCAAGAGTCAGCTTCTTTTAAAACATTAAATACCTCTGGAAGGGATTTGTTCTGGAAGGGCTTGTGTTGTTAACCATTAATGTGAACTAATAATAAGACGTCCTGTTTTTTTTTTTTTTTTTTTTTGACCCTGCTGGCAGTAGCTATTCCAAGGGGTGGAGCCTGGGTGGGGATGCCTGGAGAAGGGGAGCAAGGTTGTTGTATTTATAGCAGTCAGGAAAGGCAGGTCGAAGTGGAGAGTGGTGGGATACACAGAGCAGAGGGCTGGCTTCTGGTGGCTTAGCCCTTAGTGATATGGATTTTTCAGGTCAGCCTGGGCTTCGAGAGTGTCAGCTTCAATGGGTTGGCCAGCCAAGCCCCAGAGAGGGTCAGCTTGAGCGGCTGGTAAGGTCCCAGAAGTGTTTGCTCTAATGGGCTGGCAAGCCAAGCCCTGAGAATGTTGCAGCCCCCAGAAGTGTCTCAGCTTCGGAGTCTCTCCTTCTTCAAGCAGCTCTCCCAGTTCTGCTGACTCCGTCAACTGGTAAGCCAGCCCCCAGGGTATGTGGCTCTTTAGCTCTGAAGATCCTTTGCAGCTCTTCAGTTCGGGGTTCTTGTCTCGTACCCAGGAGGAATGAGGGGACACGGACAGCTGGAAAGTGAGAAAGCAGGATTTATTGAGAGGACTGAAAAGCTCCCGCAGTGGGAGGGGACCCGAGGGGGTTGCCAGTCTGTGGCTGGAACCTGGTGCTTATAGAGCCCTAAGACCAAGCTGATTGCCTAGCACTAGCTGTGAGCTGATTGGTCAGTACTAAGGAACAATCGTTAGGAGGTAGGGGCCTGATGGTGATCTGATAGGTTGATACTTGCCAGTAAGCTGGTTGGTTGTTTTTCCATCCCATCAGTGAGTACTTAAGCTCTAACTTGAGAGGTTCATAGGGAGCGACAGACAAGCATTTCCTGTGTCAAAACTCTGCATTGAAGCCTGGGTGTGGTGGCTTACACCTGTAATCCCTTCACTCTGGGCAACATAGTGAGATGGTGTCTCAACAAAAAATAAAAAATTAGCTGGCCATGGTGGTGTGCACCTGTAGTCCCAGCTACTTGGGAGATTGAGGGGGGAGGATGATGTGAGCCTAGGATGTTGAGGCTGTGGTGAGTCATGATTGTGCCACTGCACTCCTGCCTGGGCAACAGAGTAAGGCCACAACTCAAAAAAAACCCCAAAAACAAACAAACAAAAAACCACACACACAAAAATTCTCTGCACTGGGCCAGCCCTTCCTCCCAGAAAGAGGAAGGGACGTACTTCCTCTTTCTTTTCTGTACTTCTCCCCACAAGGTCAGAGCAGTCAGGTGTGTTATGTTCATTGATACTGTCTGTGTTTTCTCACCATTTATAATAATGATGCTGTGAGCAAATGTGCAGGAAGTACAACACAGACAATTGAAAAAGTAAACTTGTAGAAGATGACTTATTTATAAATTGAGGACTGAATGCAGATTTTTGATGTATACTAATGAAAGTTATAGATTATATTCCACAACGAGACTCTTTAAATCCAATGACATATAGTTTCTTTAAGTTTGGGGATAGTGTCTTCCCTTTGCTCGTGCCTTTTGGACAGCTGTTTTCTTCTTTGTCTTTAGGTCATTCTTGGCATGCAAGACCCTTGTATTTTAAATAAACAGATTTTTTTGGTATAAATATGAAGCTGCTGGGAAATCAAGGCAAAACTGTTTTTTAGTGCACTTATGTGAAGTTGACAGTGACTGAGCTTGTGGGTCTCATGTTGGCCTGCTTTCTTAGTCTCTTGGAATTCTCCTGTGTGAAGTCATGAGACCCCTTGGTTTTCCCCTCTCAGTAAACAAACTACTAATGGCTCAGTATTTGAAACACAAAACTTTATAAATCATCTCCCTTATGGAGGAAGTGCCCAATCTGAAAATGAACGGCGGGTCCTAATAACCCAGCAGATCCTTCTGTCTAAGGGAAGCATCTCACGTGTAATTTGGCTTGCCAGGCCCTGTGAAGTAGGGTGAACGTGGCCTCCTCTGAAACGTGCAGCTGGCGTGAGCTGGCATCTGGGTGCGGCTGGTTGTGCTGGTTGTTTTCCGTCCTGGGTTCTCCTTGTTTTCACTCATCAGTGCTGGCTTCCCCACTTCTCGGTCCATTGCAGAAAGCATCTCCGCAGTGTGCAGCATGTAACTTTTAAAAACTTACCTCCAGCTCAGCCTGCCATCCCGCGCCTTTGGGAGGCTGAGGTGAGCGGATTGCCTGAGCCCGCGGGTCCGAGACCCGCCTGGGCAGCGAGACCTCATCTCTACAATAAATCAAAACATCAGCCGGGCGTGGTAGCACGCGCCTGTAGTTCCAGCTACTCGGAAGACTGAGGCGGAAGGATTGCCGGAGCCCAGCCGGTCGAGGCTGCGGTGGCTGGGAGCGGCCACTGCACTTCAGTCTGGGCGACAGAGTGAGGCTCCAACTCAAAAAAAAAAAAGAAAAATTTACCTCCATATGTTGGAAATCAACATATCTAAATAAAAAAGGTTTTTTTATTTTATAATATAATGTGTTAAGTGAGATTTATTTAATCAACTGGTCATATCTTTCTACTTCATGTTTCTCCAAACATCTAAAGATGCAGCTAGTCACATGAATAGGAAGAGCAGCAGTAGAGCCCACTTAATGTTTTGCAAAACCCTTGCTTGGTGATCAGAGGCCTTTGAGACAGGCCAGGACAGTGAGGCAGTCTCTGGTAAGTGGTGGGACAGTCCCCGCAGAGGCCACTGTCATATATGGCTTCCCTGACCCACTGCTCCCAGGACTCTGAAGATCCAGAACTGCATTCCTGTACTTTTTTCTCCTTGACTTTCTTTTTAATAATATTTGACCATTTAAAGGGTGTGTATTCAGCTGGGCTCGGTGGCTCAGCCTATTATCCCAGAACTCTGGGAGGCCTAGGAGAGTAGATTACCTGAACCTGTGGGTTTGAGACCAGCCCAGGCAACTTGGCGAGACCTTGTCTCTAAAATAAATAAAAAATTAGTCGGGCATGGTAGCGCACACCTGTAGTTCTAGCTACTTGGAAGACTGAGGTGGAAGGATCGCTGGAGCCTTGCAGGTTGTTGCTGGGTGGCCGCGAGCATGCCACTGCATTCCAGCCAGGGCAACAGAGTGAGACTCCAACTCAAAAAAATAAAAAAAAAACAAAGGGTATATATTCATTATAGAAAATTTAGAAACTTTCACAATTAAATAAAAGCACATAAATAGAAAACTTCCATGCTGCCACTAACAGGATCCTTCTTCCTGTTAATAGTTGTGGTATGTCCCTCTTGTATTGTGATTACATATATGTGTGTTTACAAAAAAAGGGATCAAACTGCATATTCTGTTTAGAAACTAGCTTTTTATGCTAAATATATTAGGAATTTTTTTTTCAGGTTATTAAATACTTGTCTACTATGTCTTTTAATAGTTTTACAGTATTCTGTTATATTGGTATTGTAGAAGTGACTTCTCCTGTCTCTTGTTATTGGACACTTAAATCCTTTCCAGTTTTTGATGTAGACAGCACTGTAATTGCTGTTCCTATCGCTACATGTATGCCCATTCATGCTGGGTCCGTTGTGTGGTATACCAGCTGGAGGCTTCTACAAAGCAGGGCCTGTGCAGTTAGTGTGTTTGGGAAGTGACCCCGGGAACAACAGTAGTGGATGGGGGATTTGAATCCCAGTTCAGAGGTGTGGCACAGACCTGACCACAGCTGAATGTGACTTTTTGAGGGGCCTCGTGGAATGCATGTTGGAACTGTCTGCTAGGGGAAGACGGGGGAAGCGTTTCTTCTTCATGTTTTGGGGGTCCACAGCTTCATTTCCCTGTGCTTCCGAGCATGCAGCAAGTGCCCAGTGTGTCACTAATGTCTAGCCGAGGAAGCTAGAGAGAGGTGTGACAGGCCGGGGTGAGGCCCTGCTATGCTGCACCTTCATGAGGGTGACCAGGAAGTGAACTGAGAGGATCTGCAGTAGGTCCCGTACACACATGTGCCTAGAAATAGACTGTCCTTCTGACTCAGAGGACATCCAAAATTGTGTCTTTTAAAATACAGATAGCCGGCTGGACTCAGAGGCTCAGCCTGTAATCCCAGCACTTTGGGAGGCCAAGGTGAGTGGATTGCTTGAGCCTGCGGGTTCGAGACCAGCCTGGGCAACTTGGCGAGACCTTGTCTCTACAATAAAATTAAAAAATTAGCTGGGCATGGCAGCGCGCGCCTGTAGTTCTGGCTACTTGGAAGACTGAGGTGGAGGGATCGCTGGCATCCAGCAGGTCGATGCTGGGTTAGCCTTGAAGCATGCCACTGCACTCCAGCCTGGGTGACAGAGTGAGATTCCAACTCAAAAAAAAAAAAAAAAATACAGATACCCATGGAGTGAAACTTTATGTTCTGATTGATTCATTATGAGACACATAGATTTTCTAGAACCTGCAGACACCTTGGGGTAAGACAGATGTGAGCCTTTGTCATAGAACTTCTGTTCCTTTGCGGGAGAGGCAGTAGACATGGAACAAATCTGTACGATCCCTCTGTCGGTTGTACATACTTGACACAGATGAAATGAAGCAGTGCTGTTAGTAGTGACTTGACAGGGCTGAGTCTGTGATGGGACCTGGGTGGAGTGGGGAGGTGCAGGGCTTAGGGACTTGAGCCCAAGGAGAAAGACATGGGAAGGAGGACGAGGCCCGTCTACATTCGCTACCTCTGGACAGCTGTTTTTTGCAGGTCGACACCCTGGGGAGAGGGGCTGTGGCTTCTGGAATGTGGCCTTTCCACAGTCTGTACACTATATGGGATTTGATCACCCTTAGATTTTTTTTTCTTTTTTAAGTTGGTGTCTCACTCTGTCACCCAGGATGGAGTGCGGTGGCACATCCATGGCTCACCATAGCCTCAACCTCCTGGGCTCAGGCAATCCTTCCTCCTCAGCCTTCCAAATAGCTAGAGAATCACTGGCACACCCCACCACACTCAGCTAATTTTTTGATTTATTGTAGAGACGAGATGAAGTCTCCCCGTGTTGCCCAGGCTGGTCTTGAACCCCTGGGCTCAGGCAGTCCTCTTGCCCCAGCCTCCCAAAGTACTGGGATTACAGACGTGAGCTACGGCACCCAGCTAGATTCTTAGTGTATCATTAACATTCAAAGTGCATAGCAGGTGATCACTGTTCTTCCTTTGATGTTTTGGAGCATCCTTCAGGATGTTGGAGTGCCTCAGGGTTATTTTCATCAGTCTCAGATTAATACTTGCACAGCATAAATAGATGGAGAGTTCCCATTAGCCAGGGCTAGGGGCTGGTTGTGTCATTGTAATTCTGCTTCACGTAAGAGCAGCATAATTCAGCTGCTTCTTTGCTTTAGAGAGCTCAGAAAATGCAGCTTTCAAGACATACATTTTTCACTGGACCTTTTTGTTATACAATGCCCAGGATGTTTTCATCATCTAAATAGAAAGTTAAGGAGTCACCTTCTTACGTTGAGGGATGTTCCCCACATCTGTTACCAATAGTCCAGTTTATCCACTTCAGGAGAAAATAGACCTTGGAGTATTATAGTCCCAGATTAAAGCACATTCTTCTTTTTCAGTGATATGTAAAACCACAGGAATCAGAATGTCTGATATTGGAAGATTATAATGTTAAATCTCATCTCCCAAGCCAGGGTTTCCCAAATTTCAATCACTTGTGTACTGCCTTTGTGATTTGGTATTTTCTATATGCTAATGCTTTTAAATATCTAATGCTTCCTCTATAGTGACTCAATTTTTACGTCAATAAATTTACTTATGAAAGAATGTATGTATTATTGAAAATGTGAAAGGTAAATTTAATGCTATATCCTTGCTATTAGCACAAGAACACTTGGCTGTGTCCCATCCAAAGTCATCATACCCATGTCGGTTGATACGGCTCTCATAGCCGCCCTGACCCATCCTTCACCAGGCGTGCAACCCTGGCAAGTGGCCTGGCTTTTCCAAGCTTCGGTGTCCGTGGGTGTGTCATGGGGATAACAAGACATATCACCTGCTCAGCGCTCAGCATAGTCCCTGATGTAATTGCTCTGTCCACGGAAGCAGGGACAAGAAGGCCTTGTGGAAGCAGTGGTTGTTACTCTTGCTGAAAAGAACAGTGTTGGAGAGCTAGAAATTACATAAGCACTTCCATTCTGGGGTTGGGTCTGAAGGTGCTAGAATAACAGACCAAAGAACTGGCCAGTTTGATAGTATCCCTAGTTTTCCATTACTGGTTGTGTGACTCCATCAGGTCTGTTAACCCCTCTGGGGTGTGGTTTCTTCATCACACAAGTTAGGGGGTTGACTTTATCCCATGATATTCAGCTTATGGGGTGCCGCTGTCTGAGTGGTTCTCATTACAGGGTATGGTTCATCTGAAATCAGAGCATTTAAAATTTTGTTTTGTTTTGACTGACCATTTAACTAATACACAAAATAAGCCAGGAGTTTTCTTGTTTTCTTTATGTATGACCAATGATCACCAGGTTTCATGTTAGCAAGCTGAGTCAATTAGTAATTGCTTTTGACGCTATACGTAATTAATTACATAATTACGAGCTATTGACGTGTAGTTCTAGTAAACTTACATAATAAAAATCAAGGAATTTTTGAAGGATTTACAAAAGAAAAATATGAATAAATTATTTCTACACAATTGACTTACATTTAAATTACGTTTAATATGTCTTTGCCAAAATCTGAACCACTTGACTTATCACTGCCATCGGTTAAAAATTTTATGTGGGCCGGGTGCAGTGGCTCAAACCTGTAATCTCAGCACTTTGGGAGGATTGCCTGAGCCTGCGGGTTCAAGACCAGCCTGGGCAACTTGGTGAGACCTTGTCTCTACAATATATCAAAAAAAATTAGCCGAGTGGGTAGCGTGCATCTATAGTTCCAGCTACTTGGAAGGCTGAGGCGGGAGGATTGCCTGAGCCCAGCAGGTCGATGCAGGGGTGGCCGTGATCGTGCCACTGTATTCCAGTCTGGGCAACAGAGTAAGACTCCAGATCAAAAAAAACAAAAGCAAAAACAAAAACAATTATATGTGAATTTCTAACCAAATGGCCCACTATTGAAATAACTTTTATATTTCTGACCCAGATGACTTATCACATCCCTTCTAGATCAGAGATTCTACAGTTTTTATGAATTTCAATCTCCTGGTAATATAGATCTGGACTTGGTAGTGATAAAGTTGAAATCAATAAAGCAAAATAAAATTTTAAAAACCTTCTATAGCTGCTCTTTCAGATGGATATATATATAAAAGTATAGGTATGTATATTATAACATGCCAATCATTTCCTTTTTTTTTTTAACTTAGGAATAGCTCTTAGAAGTTGTCACAGTTTCTTCTTTCTTTTGAATGACTGCAAAGTTTTTCACCAAATGGATATTTACAGTTATTTAACCAATCTCCTTATAAGTGGACATTTAGACTTTTTTCTATCTTCTGCTATTATGCACAGTAGTGCTGACATGAATGTCTTGTGCATATGAGATTTTGTGTATATGTTAGTATCTCTATATGTTAAATTGCTGGGTCCAAAGATACGTGCATTTGTAAATTTTTTTTTTCTATCAGGCTTACTCTTTTGCCTAGGCTGGAGTGCAGTGGCATGCTCACAGCTACTACCGCCTCAACCTGCTGGACTCAGGTGATCCTTCCACTTGAGCCTTTCAAGTAGCTGGAGCTACAGGCATGTGCTACAGGCATGTGCCCGACTGAATTTTTTGATTTATTGTAGAGACGAGGTCTCGTCATGTTGCTCAGGCTGGTCTTGAACCCCTAGGCTTAGACTGTAATTTTAAATTTTTAGTAAATTGTTCTTCACGGAAGTTGAACAATATATGCTCCCACCAGCAGTACATAAGCAAACATGTTTGTATTCAGCCATGTTTTCCAGTTTGAATACTATGCCACACTGTTTTCTCCAGGAGATGCTGATGAGATGGGTGATCATGCTATTTGTGCAGATTTCACAGAGATTGAATATTACACTGCAGACCACTTTCTAGCCTGTGTGTTTGCTGAATTAAAAGCCTGCACTGTTAAGTATCTTGGAAGGTGTTTTACGTTGCTTTAGAGCACAATTATATCAGCACAGAAAAACCCCCCAGCTGAAGATTAGCCACAAATTAAAGCCTTCCATGGAGTTCCATTCTCAAAACATAATAAAGCCTATTGCACATACTCTGCCAAAGGTTTGGCTATAATGATTTATCTTCGCTTTATTTTTGTTTAAATTTAGAAGGAAAAGGCATTATGTCTAGGTACTGTTTCCATTTTTTCAGAGGAAACTGATATTAGTTGATGGAGTTCAACTAAAACAAAATATCACCCTCTTCTTAATTCTGTTCATTACTATTTGATTGTATATATGCGTATGCACACACACACACACCTCAGATCCAAGAGATAAGGTTTCTTTGCTTCTTTTAAGAAATTAAGAGTGGTTTGTGTTTAGGACTTCTTATATCGGTTTTAGGAAAATCATAACAGTTATTCATAAACCATGATTTCCTTTCTCATTTCTCTTTGGACTGTGGTGTGGTGTGTAGGAAAGTCAATTCCTAAAGGAACTTAGGTTGTATCTTCTTATGCTAATGTGGGCCTTTCTAAAATTGACCATCATTCTAATAGTTGAGAGATTTGTTGTTTTCTTTTTTTTACTTTTATAAAAGAACAACAGATGTTCTATAACTTTTTAAGTGAAGTTTTCCTTCTTAATTTGACTTTCAAATATGGTCCTTAGTTCCCTAATAATTCACTTACAAGGAAAAATTTTTCCATTACTGACCTATTTGAAAAACCATAGAGATGTTGGATGTAATATTTACAGTGAAGATAGCCTATCATTAATATAAAATTGCCTGGAGCTATTCAAATAAAATACAAATTAAAAAGTTATTAGGTAATCACCTTTTACATTTTTCTTTTTACCACATGCATTGCTTTTGAGAGAAGCTGTCCGCTCATAGCTAGAGTCTGTTGCATTTTAAATTGTCCTATTCCATAAGAAAGCAGTTTGTCATGCTGTTCACATGGTGGAGAACAGTCCTTTAATGGAATGAGGCTTTGTTGTGGTCTGTGGCTCTGGGCCTGCTCCTTCCCCACAAATCACCAAAGCTCATGACTGCTACAGTCAAGGAGCAAAACCGTTTTCACTGACCCATAACACCCTCTAACATCCTAACAGTTTGTGTTTTTAAAAGTTAAAGGAACATTGTGTTTATGCTTATAAAATGAACCGTTAAGCTAGCATGATCTGATATTTCATGCTCTTGTGACCAAGAAGAGGAGATCTTTGAAAGATTTCATGGACATTATGGGGAATGTGGAGAGTGACTGCCATTTTTGCCAGTAATTGTTACAAATATTTTCTGTGGAGTGTCTGGGTGTGAGTGCAGAGTGTAAACATGGAAGCTGTAGAAGCTGGCAGGCGAGACCCTCTGTTTCCAGCCAGCTGCCTGAGCATGTTCACTTGTGTGTTGCAGGTACTTCTCCCGGCAGCTGGTCTGTTGCAGTTACAGGATGTGAAGAAGACTTGCTGTGAATTTTTGGAATCCCAGCTTCACCCTGTCAACTGCCTAGGAATCCGGGCTTTTGCTGACATGCACGCGTGCACAGACCTCCTGAACAAGGCCAACACCTATGCAGGCAGGTGGAGCAGACCGTAGCTGGGTATGAGACTGGGAGGCACCTGGGACTCTTGAGTTCTCAGATATTCTGCATGGTCTCTGGAAAGTCGTGTCATGTTTCCAGATCCAGCCTTTATAAAATACATTTAACATCTTATAGTGGCAGTGCTGAGTAATGGAAACATACTCATAAAGTTGTGAACTTAAAAAAGCAACTAAAATTGGTATTGAGCCTGAATAATAGAATAGCTGGTTTTATAGAATAGCTAGTGTTATGCAAGTATTGAATCTCTGTTTTTCTTTCAGATTGTCAAATGGATAGGCGTATGTGTGAAATTAAATTATTTTAGCTCTGTGATTTTTTTTTACATCCATATATCCCTGAAAACAATTTTGTGGCTTAAAAATTCCTCACAGCAGTAAAATTGGAATGTGTATGGGTGGAGTAGAAAAGTAGACCCTCAGTCTGGGCAGCCGTCTCTGTAGACACTCGTTTCCACAACTTCCTGTTGGCTTCTCCCTGGGGGGAGGGGTCTATGACTTCATCTGGGAGCCTCCATGGTCTGCTGTGTGGGCCCCACGCACCCCCAGCTCTGTAGCAGGGGAGGAGAGATTCTTATTAGAACTTTGGATGTGGCTAAAGTCCACAACAGTTACCTGTAATGTATTTTCTGAAGTTTACAAATATTTCAAAAATGCATATTAAAAGTGATTATTAGGAAGTTTCTCATTTGTTTTTAAGCACTGTTTCTGGAATATAAACCTGGTGGACACTGCCATCCACCATCTGGTTGCGAGACTCTGCCCTGCATCTGTGAGACCCGGTGGGAACAATTCTCACAGGAGCTTCCCCTTAGTGAACTCTAGAACCACGCTTCCCCCAGTCTTCACATGCAAGAGCCCTGCTCTGAACGCTGCTTCCGTGTGCTCACTCTGATGAGGGAAGGAGCTTTGGGTACATAGATCTGGGTAGGCGTGTGCGTACATGGGTACACATGTGCATGGACTAAGCATTTGAAGAGGAGTATTCCTAGAATCCCTCTTGCATTCCAGAGAAATAATGGCTCAAAGTGGTTAGTTGAAAAAACAAAAACAGTGCTTAAGAAGCACAACAGCTCTAGTAAACTTGAACTTGATTTATTTCTGTGGGGTGGCTTGATGACCTGATTATCCCTTATAAAACTGTTCAGTGGGAAAATGTGATCCAGAAAGCTTTTATGGATGCGCTTTTAGAGCATAGCCCTTCTGTGAAGTTGGAGAATGCCTGTAACAGTAATGACATTAGTGCAGTCCCTTTGAGGGGATGAGGGCACCTTATGAAAAACTAAAGACAAGTTTGAATTCATTGGTGTGTTCGAGTGCAACCAATTCTGTTCTTTAACTAAGTAGAAAATATTCCTTGTAAATCTAAACTCCGTTAACTGGTAGACATAGTGAACCTGTTATAGGTGACTTGCATTAAGAAAACCAAGATGGCTTTTATATTTGTGGGTAGTTTTTTTTCCTGCATGAAGCAGTCACCATTTAACGTTGTGTCTTTCTTGGGCTGTTGGTTGTGTGCATTGTGCTTGATGAATGCTCTTGACTCTTAACAGTAGGAAGAGGCGGAGGTGGTGGCGTTGGGGAGCGAATGGGAGAGAATGAATAAAGCAGGATTAATGCACAAGCTATCCAAACATAGTTCATGTGATATAATAGAACTCTTAGCTTTGCTTATATCAGAACCAACTCATTTACTGCATTTTTAGGAGGTAGAGTTTGTTATTTTCTTCTCTTAAAATCTTAAATTTATTGTAGTATGCTACAAAATATGAAAAATATTCCACCATAATTAGAACGCCTCTATATCTTAGTTTGTAGAGTCCTCCTTTGTAATTAGAATGTTTCATGGAAAAATTGACACAGCAAAATTATGTTGATTCTTCTTTTATTTTTATTTTTAGTCAGGGTCTTACTCTGTTGCCGAGGCTGGAGTGCAATGGCATGATCACAGCTCACCACAGCCTTGACCTCCCAGGCTCAGGCAATCCTCCTACCTCAGCTTCCCAAGCTGCTGGGACTACAGGCGTGTGCCACCACATCTGGTTAATGTTTTGATTTTTTTTGTAGTGATGAGGTCTTGCTATGTTTCCCAGACTGGTCTTGAACTCCCTGGTTCAAGCGATTTTCCTGCCTCAGCCTCCCAAAGTGCTGGGATTACAGGTGTGAGTCACTGTGCCTGACCTGATTCTTCATTATTAACACACTATATTTTCAGAGTTTCGTCTTATAGGATATATTGCTTATATACCATGTTTCTGAATCGTATATTTGCTTGAGCTTCTTAGGTTTACAGGTAACATTTTAAAACATCTTTTATTATGAAAAATTGTAAACACATACAAGAATAGAACAGTAGTCATTACTCAACTTCAAAAACTCAAGATGTTAATCTTGTTTCAACTATAGCCCTCTTTCCTTATCTCTGTTGATTTTTATTTGCGGACTTTTTAATGAAGTCTAATATACAAAAGGAAAAGGGCACAAGTCATAAGTCTGCAGTTTGATCAATTTTATATAACTTTTTGTATTATTTTGAAGCAGTTGTCATATTTTATCTATGCTTTTCATCCTTATTTATTTATTTATTTATTTCGAGACAAGATCTCACTCTGTCACCCAGGGTGAAGTGCAGTGGTACCATCATAGTTCACTGTAGCTTCAAACTCCTAGCCTTAAGTGATCCTCCCACCTCAACATTTTGAGTAGCTGGGACTATAGTGTGCACCATCAAGCTTGGCTAATTTTTAAATATTTTTGTAGCGATGGGGTTTTGCTGTATTGCCTAGGTTGGTCTCAAACTCCTGAGCTCAAGTGATCCTCCCGCCTCGGCCTCCCAATGTGCTACGATTACAGGCATGAGCCACCCCACCTGGCTTATCCTTATATTTTTAAACAAATACAATTACAAAGACCACAACATAATTAAGCTATGTCTATATTTTTAGTGTACTGGTAACTGGTTGCAGCAGACTTTCTAAAATAAATAATCCAGAATAGTACTGTAAAATAACTGTTCTTCACAGTGAAAGCATCTGATTGTTATTCCTATTTTAAACAAATAGGAGGCAGGGAGGAAAAGAGTCCATGTGGAAGATGTCTATGGCTCTCTTCTTGCCATAAGCAAATAATTGTTTTTAGTTATCTGCAAGCACTTGGTGTCCAGGATATCTGCCCAAACTTCTCGGTTCCTTTCACGTTAGCTATACAGCATGCTGAGAGACCTGAGAGAGTGGAGGGCACAGCAGCCGTGAAGGTGGTGCCTCACTTCTTCTCCCTGTCATGGGTGGTGGGCTAGTAGGGCTTGGAACAGGCTTATCTAGGCGAGAAAGAGAAAGGAACGGACAAGTGGTAGTAGAAGAGTCGACACACACATGGGAAACTGAAGGGGGGGGCAGGGCTGAGGATGGGTGAAGGAGGAGCCTGGAGCCTCGAGGTGCATTCAGGCCCTCCCTCCCAACTTCTCCCTTCCTGTGATGCCTGCAGAGTGACCAGACTTCTGCATATGCTAGCAGGTGTCTTGTGTCCCTCTCCCTTGTCTTAAATGAACTTTGCCTTTTCCCTAGGCCTGTTTGTTAGAGCAGACTTCTCCAAGGGACCAACCCCACTCACTGGGAGCCTGGTAGAAGATACCCCTCTAGCCCATGGCCCTGTCCTGCTGCCTGCCTCATTTTCTGTAAAAGAAGTTCTTTTTTTTAGCTTGGGACTACAGGCATGTGCCAACACACTTGACTCATTTCTTGATTTTCCGTAGAGACAGGGTCTCTCTGTGTTGCCTAGGCTGATCTCAAACTCCTGAGCTCAAGCAATCCTCCTACCTTGGCCTCCCAAAGTGTCAGGATTACAGGGTGAGCCACCATGCCTGGCCTGTAAAAGCAGTTCTTATAACGTTTTCTTCTGTAGAAAATTGACTCTAATCATTTGCCCCCTTCTGTAATTTAGGCTAGGAATCACTACTTTCGATAAAAATGTGTTAATAAGCTCACAATTCCAGTGCTGTCCTCTTGAAAGAAACTTGTGCTGAGTGAATGATTTTAATAATGGCATTACCAGCCTTGATGGTGTGGCATGCATGCTGAAGACTAGGTGCTGATTAGTCAAGGGTCTATTGCAGTGTTACTTGACCGGCGCAGAAGAATCTTCCTTTGGTGCAGAAGAATCTTCTTTGAAGAGTTTGAAGAGTCGTGGAGCTCTTGACTGATGTGCTTCTTAGCTGAACTTGTGCCAGCTCAGATGAGGCTTCTTAAAAGAATAAAAACTCCATACAGTCTCTGCTCTGCTTTGTTGACAGTTGTTTTTTGTTTTGTTTTGTTTTTTAGCTTATATGAGTTAGCTGTCTTGAGGTTTTACCACTGTTCATGGCTCTGCTGGAGACCTACGTGGGACTTTTTCCTCTAGAGCTTTATAATATTGAAAATCAGAGCATCACAGTATTAGTGTTATAGGGCATTTAGCAATTATGTAGTCTAACACTTTCATTTTATTAATTAGGAAAATGAAGACCAGAGAGATTTTACTTCTCCCAAAAACACTCTGCCAGGGTTGAGTGGTTTGTGGGTCTTGGTATTGTTGTTACCTGTGTGCTTGCCCTCATTTCTCGGGGACTCCTGCATGAGGCCGAGTACAGAAGAAACACAGAGACTCCTAGTGGGACATCTGTTGATCTGAAAGGTGCTTGGTGTTCAGAAATTAAATACATAGGGTACCTTGTACCTTATCAGTGGGTATGAAACAGAACAGGTAGACTTGAACTTGGGGTGTGAATCTCATAGACTTAATTGGGGGTGAGTCCTGCCTGCTGATTGGGTGTGGTGGTCCCTAGGGGTCAACTTTCACTTCACAGTAAGCTTATTCTGTCTGTTGGAAGGAAGTGAACAGGAAAACCCAGTGCCTCTAGAAAGTGAGGAAGAAGACTTCCATGTGTATGGAAGAATGTATTTGCATATTGCCGGCTATATGTGTAGTTTGTGTGATGTATATTGTATATGCATGCCATAGTCTATATATGGGGAATGATGCCCTACTGCAGTTATGGTATTTGTTCAGAGAGAAGGAGCTGATTGTTAAATGCAAGTTTAGCAATGCTGGTCTTTATTCGATGGCTGTTGGTAAACCACTCAAGGCAAATTACTTATGTCACAGTGAAGATGTGTTCTGTAAGCAGAATGACCTGTTGGCATTGGGTGAAAGGGTTAGATGCAATAGTCAGTTGGTAACAGGGTGGGAACAGGGTCATTGAAGACTGAGAAGGCGATGATACAAGAGTGTAGATCGGACAAACAGGCTTTGCGGGCAGGCTGCCAAGGTGACCTGCCTGTTAGCATTACACTGCAGGTAAACACTTTGTGGGTGCACTTTAATGTGTGCATGTGTGTAGGCAGGGTGCAGTCACTGCTGATTTTACTGTACATCACTGAGATATAGTAAGCTGCGTAAGAATCCATTCAGGGAAAAGGAAGACTTTTTTGCCTCATCTTTATAAGTATTATGCTTGTATTAGCCAGACTAATATAAAGATGTTAGAGTTTTAGTTGGTAGTATTTTGAGAGAGAATGATGAACTGAAACCCAGAATTCATGGTCAGGTTGATGATGAAGAAACCATTTTGTACCAGGAGTGGCTGGAAGACTAAGGAGTGTATAAACCATGGAAGGAAAATATGGAGAAAAATTGCTCTCTGTGAAATTCTGAAGGAATTTTGTAAGAGACAAATTAATCCTGTTCTGTTGACTATGGTAGGCGACTATGGTGAACGCCGCCTCCCATAAGAGGGAGACAGATCTTATGCAATACAAAGAAGAGCTTCTGCTAACAGTGGGTGATATGCCTGTCTTGCTGCCTGTTGATGTGTGCAAATTGTAGCCAGAAAACATTCATGGTGAACCCTTTGGAGGCTTCTCATCCATATTATAAATGTTGTGTTGGAGACCTTTCCAGTCTCTTCTATCAACTATATCTTAGGATTTTTGTGGTTTCACTGAGAAAGAACCAGCAGGGTTTGTGAAACAATTCCTATTGGGGTTAAACAGAGGATGGGATGGGATGGCTAAGGGGGAGTTGTTTAATGGGTGTAGAATTTCATGTTTGCAAGACGAACAAGTTCTGGAGAAGTTTCACACCAGCGTGGATATGCTGAACACTGCTGAACTCTTCACTTGAAAATGGTTAGGGCGTGAAAATTTATATGTTTTTACCATAATAAAAAAAGAGGGAGGCAGGAACAGCTGTGCCCAGGGCTTCGTTCAGCCCTGGAATCCACAGAGCTGTCAGGAATAAAGGGAGCCTGGGAGGTCGAGTGGGCGTCTGAGGGAGGCCTGAGGCAGCAGGAGGTGTGAGCATGTCTCTGTTCTGTAGCCTGTGGAAAACCCACAGTGAGATGGCAACATAGGGGTCCTCAGCCTGGGCATGTGTTGAGCAGTAGCCAGAGACGGCTTGGCCCAGGAAGGGCTTGGTCTATTCGGAGATCAGCAGACCCATTCAGAGTCTTTGTCAAGCACCAGCCTAAGGAGTGAAGCAGCCAGAACTGGAAAAGATGGGAAGTCAGACTGCGGGGCTGGAGATGTGGCTGAGGCGTGTGGCCTGAGTGGCAGTGGTATAAGGTGTCAGAGGACGACTCATGCACGGTGCTGTGCGTGGTGGGCTGTCTGCTTGGAAGAGCTGGGCAGGGTAGATAGCATGTTCCCGTGGAGACTGACAGGCAGCTAGAAATTCAGACTTCAGGGCTTAGGAGAAAGGGAGGCTCTGAGAGTAACTATATGGGGGTGATAGTTAAAGATAACAGGGACATGATAAGATAAGGCAGAGCAAGCAGCAAACCAACAGGGCTCAGGGCAAATAGGGCTGCAGGTGACTCCTTGTCTTAGGGCTGAAGTAAGCAACTTAGTAGTCAGAAAGTTAGGAAAAGGTGTTGTACCACTGAGATCGGTTGTGTTCAGGGTAGTATGGACCCTAAAAACCTTGAATCAACTACTTAACTACATGTGTAAAAAAATTGCACTGGTATCCCATTCATCTACATTAAAGAAAAAGAAAAAAGAATCCAGATTGGGTGCAGTAGCTCACACCTGTAATTCCAGCATTTTGGGAGGCCAAGGCTGGAGAATCACTTGAGCTCAAGAATTTGAGACGAACCTGGGCAACATATCAAGACCTTGTCTTTATAGAAAGTGAAAAAAATTAACCAGACGTGTTGGTGTATGCCTGTAGTCTTAGTTACTAGAGAGGCTGGGGTGGAAGAGTTCCTTGAACCCAGGAGTGGGAGGCTGCAGTGAGCTGTGATTGTGTCATTGCACTCCTGCCTGGGCAACAAAGCAAAGCCCTGTCTCGGGAAAAAAAAAAATTAAACCAAGAGAGCTGCTTTAGGACTGAGCACTGCAGAAAGGCCGAGAAGGACTAATTCCAAGAAGGGGACATCCACTGAGCAGTGCCAAGGGAAGGCTGGGCCAGAGGTTATGCACACAGGTGTGAGTGTACACCCAGGTGTGGGAGCTTCAGTGTCCAGCTCTGCTCTCAGGGAGCTTGGTGTACAGGCCAGTGACAAACAGCAGTGGCCAAAGGCAGGGAGGGTAACTAGCAGTCTTTCCTTTTTTTAGGATAGCATATGTTTGCCCACTGAGGCCAAGACAGTAAGAGGCATTGACTATCTATAGCAACATTTAAAAAAAAATTAATTATTAACGTCTCACATAGTTAAAAACTTAAAAAAAAAAAAAAAAGTATGGCAAAACAGGCATAGCATTATGTTTATGACCTTAACCTTTTTTTTTCTTGCTTTGCCACCCAGGCTGGAGAGCAGTGGTATGATCATGATACAGCCTTAAACTCCTGGACTCCAGCAATCCCACCTCAGCTTCCCCAGTAGCTGGGACTATAGGGACGCACCACTGTGCCCGGCTATATATATATATATTTTTTTTTTTTAGAGATAGGGTTTGACTTGTTGCCCAGACTGGTTTCGAGTTCCTGGCCTTAAGCAGTCCTCCGCCTCAGCCTCCCAAAGTGCTGGGATTATAGGTATGAACCACCACGCCCAGCCACTGTATCTGTTTTTAAGTGTACAGTTTAGTAGCATCATGTATGTTATTCACATTGTCAAACAGATCTCCAGAACTTTTTCTTTCATCTCGCAAAAGTGAAATGCTATATCCTTTGGACAACTCCTCTTTTCGCCTTTCCCTTGTCTCTGGCAAGCATTATTCTGCTTTCTATTTCTATGAATTTCACTCCTTTAGATGTTTCATATTGGTGGAATCATACAGTATTTTTCTTTTTCTTTTTTTTTTTTTTTTTTTGAGTCGGAGTCTCACTCTGTCACCCAAGCTGGAGTGTAGTGGCATGGTCACAGCTACTGTAGCCTCGACCTGCTGGACTCAGGCAGTCCTTCTGCCTCAGTCTTCCAAGTAGCTGGAACTCTAGGTGTGCAACACCGTGCCCAGCTAAGTTTTTCATTTATTGTAGAAACAAGGTCTCACCAAGTTGCCCAGGCTGGTCTTGAACCCGTGGGCTCAGGCAGTCCTCTTGCCTTGGCCTCCCAAAGTGCTGGGATTTCAGGTGTGAGCCACCATGCCTGGCCTCATACAGTATATATATATTTTAACTTGCTTACTACACTATTATAAAACTTCATCATGCTGTTGCATGTGACAGGATTTTCTTCCTTTTTAAGGAATTATATATATATATGGTATGTATGTACTAATTTCATTTGTTCATTTAAATGAACAGTGGACACTTGGTGGACATTTGGGTTGCTTTCACTTCTTGGCTATCATGAGTCATGCTGCTGTGAACATGGGCGGGCAGATACCGCCTCAAGACCTGTTTTCATTCTTTTGGATACATTCCCTGTAGTGGGATTGCTGGAGTATCTGGTAGTTTGACTTAATTTTTTGAGGAACAGTTATACAGCATTTTACAGTTCCAGCAACAGTGCACAAGAGTTTCAGTTTCTCCACAGTTTTGCCCACACTTGGGAGAAATGATTTGTTTTCTAGTTTGTTTTGTAGCATCCTTCCTAATAGGTGTCAGGTGATATCTCATTGTGGTTTTGGTTTGCATTTCTCTGTTGTAGTGATGTTCAGCATCTTTTCATATGCTTATTGCTCATCTGTGTCTCATCTTTGAAGAAATGTCTCTCAAGTTTGTTGCTCATTTTTTAATTGGTTTATTTGAGTTTTTGTTGTTGGCTTATAGAAGTTACTTGTATATTCTGGATCTTAACCCCTTATCAGATGTGTGATTTGCACATATTTTCTTCCTTTCCATAGCTTATCTTTCACTTTGTTGATTGTGTCCTTTGATGCACAGAACTTTTAAACTCGATGTGGTCTCATTTGTCTAACTTAATTTTTGGTGTCGTGTCCAAGACATCATTGCCAAATCCAATGACATGAAGCTTTTCCCATGTCTACTTCTAGGAGCTGTATGGCTTTGAGTCTTATGTTTAGATCCTTAATCCACTTTGGATTAATTTTTGCATGAGTGTACTTGGTACATCTTCATTCTTTTGCATGTGGATTTCCAGTTTTCTCAGCACAGTTCATTGAAGAGACTGTCCTTTCCATCGAGTGGTCTTTGCACCTTGTTAGAGATCATTTTACTGTATTCGTGAGGATTTAACACTATTTTAAAGGTATATATTGAAAAAGTTTCCTTTCACCTTTGTCTCCCATTTCTTCCTTTTCTCAGGATAATCACTGTTATTCGTTTCTGTGTTTGCTGGTTTTGGGTGGGGGAGGCTAGGCGGTCCATTCATAGGGTTCCTGTAACTGTAACAACATAAAAGGCTATCCTCTGAAAGGTGGCTTCCCACATCTGTCCTGCTCTTTCCTCCTTCATGCCCTCTGCATGTGATGACTTTTATTTCTTCTGTGTCTTTCCAGTGTACTTGTCTTATTTCTCCCCCTTCTTACACAAAAAGTAACGTGCTCTGTGTACTGTTCTACGCCTTGTTTTTCTTAGTTGGCAATATTTCCTAAAGCTCTCTTCATATTTTGAGCTTCCATGTTCTTCCTTACAGGTGCAGAATATTCTGTTTCATGGGTGGACTATATTTTAACCAGTGCCTACTCATGAACTCTCTTTTGTAATTATTAAACAGTGCTGCAGTGAGTAACTTGCCATGTACCATTTCATAAGTGGTTAAGTGTATTTGTAGGATGACATGTCAAAATTGCTCTCTGTAGACTCCTACCAGCAGTATGAAATAGCACACTTTTTTCATAGTTGGGTTTTGTTTTTTTAATTTTTATTTTCATGGTTTGTGACTTGAGGTCATGGAAGAAATATTCATATTATTTTAATTAGTTATAGGGGTGGTATAAGAACATTTAATGTTGTGAACTAAGCACTAGAAAGACAAATAGTGATTTGCATCAAGAACATATAAAATAACAGGTGGGCAGCACTAACCTTCTTGCCTCTCTTCCCACGGAGTTTCTATGAGCCAATTTCCATTTATATATATTTTTTCAGTTGCTTTTTGGTACCTAGAAATTTAAATGTTATTTAGGAATCTTAAAATTGAGAATTGCCACTATTAGTCATGTCAGATTCATGTTGTTTTAACTTTTTTTTGAAAACCTGACCCAAGATTTTACTGATGCATTCACAAAAAACGATTGTTAGGAGGCCATGATTTTAAAAATATGTATGGGAGAAGTGGCTTGTCTTATGATAAATTTCTTACATAATTGACTATAATTTGTGGTCTTATCTCACGCAAAGCTGTTCTTTCTGAGATGGCCAAGAGAGTTCCTTTAGAGATGTATTTTGGAGGTATATGTTCCCATATCAGCTTTGTACAGCTTCTTTTGTTTTTTAAAGTTTGGCTTTGGGTGCCAGGTATAGTGACTCACATCTGTAATCTCAGCTTTGTGAGGCTGAGGCAGGAAGCTTGCTTGATCTTAAAAGTTCAAGACCAGCCTGGGCAACATAGCAAGACCTCATCTCTACAAAAAATGAAAAAATTGGCCAGGCATGGTGGCATGTGCCTATATTCCCAGCCACTCAGGAGACTGAGGCAGGAGGATGATTGCTTGAGTCTGAGAGTTCGAGGCTCCAGTGAGTTGTGACCATGCCGTTGTACTGCAGCCTGGGTGATAGCATGAGATCCCATCTCTAAAGAAAAAAAGTTTGACATCAGCTGTCTTTTTCCATCAAATGTAGATTCAACTTTTTCCCCTTCAAATGACAAGGTTTGCTTTATTTTAGTAGAAGAGAATTAGTTGTGTGTACCTCCAAACAAGTCACATTTCCTTCTCTTTACCCCAAAGCATTCTGAGGCATGAAATTAAATTAGGTTAAGCATGGTGAACAGATTCATTCAGATACGTATGTGCCTGTGGGTGTGCAGGTGCACAAAAATAGATGACGATTCCTTTTGGTCATGCACCTTGTCGTCCTCTTTGAGACACTGTCTGGATTCTTCCCGGTGATTCCATTCTTACCCAGAGTTGAAAAGCAGGGTGGTCAGATAGTGGCAGCAATGGCACTGTCTACTCAGTGTAAGGCTTGGGGATCACCACTGAGAAGGTAGATTAAGGTAGAGGGTACTCACATCGAATTTAGAGAAGAGTTTATTTGTGTTTTATTGAGATGTGCTGTAATTGGTATATGATTTCTATATGATTTCATTGGCTATTCATTAGAAGTATTTCATGAACTGAATAATAATTAATTCACTCCTCTCTCCCCAGCTTCCAGTAGTGCTTGTCAGAAGCTTAAGTCAGCAAACTGTTTTTCACTAAATCTTCTTTTTCCCCTTATAGTACAGGGGTCACCAAGGAGAAAGAGAAGTGATAGGTACTTTTGAAAATCCTGTAATAAGTTTAGATGCTCTTTTTAGGAGTGTATGGTTTGATTCTAAATGAATAGGCTAAAGTAACAGGGTTGATGGAATCCTCAGCACAAGCGTGGGTTAATAGCAGATGAGGGAATTGGAGACCAAGGCACAGAAACATGGCTGTCAGTGTCAGCGCATACAGCTCTGCTGGAAACAGTGAGGGTTGGGCCAGGAATGGTGATCCTGGGATATCTGCACACCGAGCTGGTTTGTGTGGCGGAGTCAAGCCATGTGAGTTGTGTGAATGATTATAGGTAAGTGTGTGGAATCTCTAGCTTGGGTGGAAAGGACAAGTGTATGCTCCAGTTAGATGACATTAAATCAAGATTACAGCCAGAGGTGTTTTTTGTTTGTTTGAGTCAGAGTCTCACTCTGTCGCCCAGACTGGGGTGCAGTGGCTGCTCCCGGTCACCACAACCTCGACCTGCTGGGCTCTGGCGATCCTTCCGCCTCAGCCTTCCAAGTAGCGGCAACTACAGGCGCACGCTACCATGCCCAGCTCATTTTTGATTTATTGTAGAGATGAGGTCTCACCAAGTTGCCCAGGTGGGTCTCGAACCCACGGGCTCAGGCAATCCACTCACCTCAGCCTCCCAAGGCACGGGATTACAGGCTGAGCCACCGAACCTGGCTTCAGCCAAAGTTCAAAGTACCAAAAATGCGTAGCTACATGGCATGCTTTAGAGAGGGACTCAGCCAGTCATCTGGTGTTTCCCAACTGCATGGGCTGCTGGGTCTCTATAGGTGTATTACTAACAGCAGTCCCACTAAATTACCTTCAGAGTGCACAGCAGAACATGTGAAGAAATATGCAGCTAATGTAAATAGAGGAAAGGCAAGTTCCAGATTACTCCAGATATTGCCAAATTATGCCCCCATATTTAGGGATGCTCCATATAGTTCCCACACTCTTTCCAAGGACAACTTAATAAGGGTGTGTAAACATAAATAATCCGAAATCAGGCATGGTGGCACATACCTCGTGGGGCCAAGGCAGGAGAATTGTTTGTGCCCAGGAGTTTGAGGCTGCAGTAAGCTATGATTGTGCCACTGCACTCCAACCGTGGTGACAGAGCAAGACCCTGTCTCTGAAACTCACTCACTCACTTAATAAATAAATAAATAGAAAAATTAATACTGAAAGGAGTATTCTGAAGATCATGAATTGTTTCAGTAGAAAGTATGTGAAAATTGGAAATATGTATATATGTATATGTATATATCTACAGTAAAAATTGCTTTTAATTTTAGCATTTCTTCTTCACTTTTTCTTTAGACTTTTTTTTGGTAATTGGTGAGGGGCAGTGCTTATTTACTTGAGTCACAGCTATGTTACGGTTTTGTCAATACAATTGCAGTAACTAACATTTCCATGCCTTCTTAATCTTTTTTGATACGCTAGTAAAGAGCACACAGTGAATACAGATTTCAGACTTGATTTTGGATTGAGTTTACTAATGCCTTTCTACATTTATATAATCACCTTTAAAGAAATCGGCAAGTTTCTTTTTTAGCAAGTTCATTTTTTCTTTTCTTTTCTATTAAGAAATAGATCTTTGCTCTTTTGCCCAGGCTAGAATAAAGTGGTGTGATCATAGCTCACTGCAGACTCAAATTCCTGGGTACAGGTGATCCTTCTGCCTTAACCTCCTGAGTAGCTGGAACTACAGACACTTGTCACCATGCTGACTAATTTTTAATTTTATTTGTAGAGAAGGTATATCACTTTGTTGCCTAGGCTGGTCTTAAACTCTTGGCTTCAAGTGATCCTCCTGCCTCGGCCTCCCAAAATATGGGGATTACTGACATGAGGAACCGCCTCTAGCTAAAAAATTTTAAATTTATATGCCATTTGCAAGATTTTCATTAAAGTGAGTTTATTTCTCAATACGTTTGAATTTTATATGCAAATCATCTCATTATATCCTTATGTTTATTCTTTGAAAAGCAAATTCAATTGAAAAAAATTTTCCATTTTGTCTTAGTGTAAGAAAATGTTTTTAGTGATTTTTTTTTTTTTTAACAAACACTTTTGGTAAGGTCAGGAAATAGTATACCATATTTTAGATGTAGAAGGGACCTTTGCAATTAATCATGTTGGTTATTTAAAATCTTTAGCCCTGTTAAAAGTCTTTCATAATAGGTTTTGAAGTACTGTTATGAAGTGCTGATATGCCATAGGACTAGGTACCTCTTAAAGTAGATATTTAAGTTTAATTTTTAGTTTGTATTTTTTTCAAATATCACTTTGACTATTTTTTTCCAATTTGACTTTTGATCAGTTACAAATTCAGCCACAAATTCATCATGTCTATGTTCTGTATTAGTACATTCTCTTTGTAGCTAATAGTCTATTTTTTAGGGCAGTTTTAGGTTTACAGAAAAAGTGAATTCGGACACGTCCTCTCACTGCCCCACCCACAGTTGTCCTTGCCATGAACACATTGTATTAGTGTTAGTGTTGCATGTTGGTGTTAGTGTTGCTAACTGAAATCTGTAGTTCATAGTAGGGCCTAAACTCTTTGAACTGTATATCTTATAGGTTTTGACAAATGTACAATGCCATCTATCCATCATTACAGAATAGTTTCACTGCCTTCAAAATCCCCTGTCTGTCTCTCCTTTCTTCCTTGGATCAGACCACTGGCAATACTGATGTTTTTACTTCTTCCATAGTTTTGCATTTTCTAGAATATCATGTAGTTGGAATTGTGTAGTATGTAGCCTTTTCTGTTGGCTTCTTTCACTTAACAGTATGCATGTAGGTCTCATGTATTTCAAAGTTTGATAGCTCATTTTTTATCATTGAGTCATGTTTCATTGTATGGTTGTACCACAGTGTGTTTACTCATTCACCAATTGGAGGACATCTTGGTTGCTTCAAGGTTTTAGCAGTTATAAATGAAGGTGTTTGGCACCTGTGTATCTTTTTTGGTTAAGTGTCTGTTCAGATCTTTTTGCTCATTTAAAAATTGGGTTGTTTATTTTCCTTTTTTTTTTTGAGTTGGAGTCTCACTCCGTTGCCCAGACTGGAGTGCAGTGGCCACTCCCAGCCACCACAGCCTCGACCTGCTGGACTCCGGTGATCCTTCCGCCTCAGCCTTTCAAGTAGCTGGAACTACAGGCACGCGCTACCACGCCCGGCTGATTTTTGATTTATTGTAGAGATGAGGTCTTGCCAAGTTGCCCAGGCGGGTCTCAGGCAGTCCATTCGCCTCAGCCTCCCAAGGCGTGGGTGTTTATTTTCTTATTGTTAAGTTTTAAGAGTTCTTTATATATTTTAGATAATAGCCCTTTATCAGATATGTGTTTTACAAATATTTCTCCTAGGCTGTGTCTTACATTTTTATTTCTTAAGAGTATCCTTGTACATCAGAAGGTTTAATTTTAATGAAGTCCAACTTATGAGTTTTTTAAAAAAAATTTTATTTACATGGAGGAAATTTCAGAGAGGGGTTCTTAGCATCACTGCAGGTGAGGAATTGTAGGGATTCCTAGGGCTTGTAGGGACACAGAAAAGTGGGACAATGGTAGCTTTAGATGACTGCCAATCTGTGTGTGGAGGTGGTACACACAACTTTGTTCTCTGAATCATCACCTGTGGTCATACCTAGGATGAAAGAACTGAAAAAGAAAAGGGAGGGACTTGCTGACCTCCAGGGGTTCTCCCTCATCTCCAGGATTTTTTCTTAGGCTCAGGACTCACTCTCAAGTGCAAGGTCTCTTCATCAGGGACTGGGCTGTCCCTCTGTTGGGGCCCTCCTTAAAGTGCAGAGGATTACTTTCAGGTGCAGGGCTGTCCTGCGGGTGCAGAGCTCTTGTTTCTGCAGGGCTGTTTCATAAGTACAGGGACTTTTTCATGTTCTCGGGCTATCCCTCAGGCACAGGGCTCTTCTTCAGGTTCAGGGCTCTTCTTCAGGTTCAGGGCTCTCCCTTAAGAGCAAGTCCATCAAGTTTGAGGGTTTTTACTTGGGTGCAGGAACTCTCTGTCATGTGCAGGGCTCTCCCACTGGGAAGGGGTTCTCCCTCAGGTGCAGGGCTCTCCTCAGGTGCAGGGCTCTCCCTCAGGTGCAGGGCTCTCCCCTCAGGTTCTGGGACTCTCCTAGGTGCAGGGCTCCCTCAAGTGCTGGACCCTTCCTCAGGTGCAGGACTCTACTCCGGGTTCAGGGCTCTGTCTCAGGTGCAGGACTCTCTTAATCAGGTGCAGGGCTCTCTCCATTGGTTGCAGGGTTCTCCCTCAGGTGCATGACTCTTTCCTAGGTTCAGGGCTCTGTCTCAGGTGCAGAACTCTCTCCATCAGGTGCAGATTTCTCTCCATCAATTGCTGGGCTCTCCCTCAGGTACAGGACTCTCAGCCAGGTTCAGGGCTCTGTTTCAGGTGCAGGACTCTCTCCATCTGGTGCAGAGTTCTCTCCACCAGTTGCAGGACTCTCTCCCAGGTTCAGGGCATTGTCTCAGGTGCAGGGCTCTCCCTCAGGTGCAGGACTCTCTCCATCAGTTACAGGGCCCTCTCCATCGGGTGCAGGACTCTATCAGGTGCATAACTCTCTTCATCAGGTACATGGCTCTCTCCATCAGGTGCAGTGCTCTCTCCATCAGTTGCAGGATCTCCCTCAGGTGCAGAACTCTCCCAGGTTCAGGACTCAGTCTCAGGTGCAGGGCTCTCCATCAGTTGCAGGGCCCTCCCTCAGGTGCAGAGCTTTCCCTCAGGTGCAGGACTCTCCATCAGTTACAGGGCTCTCTCCATCAGGTGCAGGACTTTATCAGGTACATGGCTCTATCAGGTGCAGCGCTCTCTCCATCAGGTGCAGGGCTCTCCCTCAGGTGCAGGACTCTCTCCCTTAGGGTCAGGATTCTCTCCATCAGGTGTAGGACTCTCTATCAGTTGCAGGGCTCTTCCTCAGGTGCACGGCTCTCTCCATCACGTGCAGGGCTCTCCCTCAGGTGCAGGACTCTCTCCCTTAGGGTAAGGATTCTCTCCATCAAGTGTAGGGCTTTCCCTCAGGTGCAAGGCTCTCCTTCAGGTGCAGGGCTCTCCCTTAGGTTCTGGAGCTCTCCCAGGTGCAGGGCTCCCTCAAATGCTGGCCCTACTTCAGGTGCAGGACTGTCTTCTACTTTCAGGGCTCTCCCTCAGATGCAGGACTCTCCCAGGTTCAGGGCTCTGTCTCAGGTGCAGGCCTCTCTCCATCAGTTGCAGGGCTCTCTCCATTAGTTGCAGGGTTCTCCCTCAGGTGCAGGACTCTCTCCCAGGCTCAGGGCTCTGTCTCAGGTGCAGGGCTCTCTCCCTGGTTCAGGACTCCTTATCAGGTGCAGCTCTCCCTCAGGTACACTCCCTGCATTCCCCCCATTCTCCTTTGTGAGTCTTCTAAGAGGCAGGGGGCCAGGCGGGGGACGGGGTAGGCTCTCTAGCTTCTTCCCTGCCTTCTGTTAGCAACCACAGTCATCCAGAGACTCCGGGGGCAGTGGTCACCATCCTACTATCTGAAGCTACATGAATGCAAGGCCCAACTGCAAAGTGCTGTGGTCAGTTCCTGCCAGCTTTCCTGGGTCACCATTCCTGATGTCACAGTCCCCAGTGTCATGACGTCCATGATGTCACATCTCTCTATGTCATATCCCTGATGGCCCAGGGGAGGCAGCTGGGACTTGGGAACCTTCCACAGCACTCAGGTGTGGGACCAGATGAGGGGTCACCTTTGGAACTGCCCCCACCTCTGAGCTCCAGGAGACAAACAGCAGTGAACTGCTGAATTAACCCCTTCAGCGCCGAGGATGCTGCGGAGTGCCTGTGGGCAGACATTTTGCTGCTGCCGCCGCCTAACAAATTTTTTTTTTCGTGGATAATACTTGTAGTATTAGGTCTAAAAAGTCATCCCTATACCCAAGGTTAGTTAGGTTTTCTCCTGTGTTCTAGGAGTTAACTTTTGTGTTTTACATTTAGGTCTATGATCCATTTTGAGTTGATTTTTGTGAAAGGTATAAAGTCTGTGTTTAGGCCAGGTGTGGAGCCTTGCAGCTATAATCTCAGCACTTTGGGAGGCTGAGGCAGTAGGATTGCTTGAATGTAGGAGTTTGAGACCAGCTTGGGCAACATAGCCCAGAGGCCTTTTCTCTACCAAAAAAAAAAAAGTTATACATGGTGGCTCATACCTACCGTCCCAACTACTCAGGAGACTGAGGTAGGAGGATCTCTTGAGCCCAGGGGTTCGAGGTTACAGTGAGCTATGATTCCCCTACTGCACTCCAGCCTCGGTGACAGAGTGCGACCCTGTCCCTAAAACAATAAATAAACAGTCTCTGTCTAGATTCTTTTTTTTTTTTTTGCATGCAGGCATCTAGTTGCTACAACATCATATTGTGGAAAAGACTGTCCTTTCTCTATTGAATTGCCTTTGCTTCTTTGTCAAAGATCGGTTAGCTATATCTAAATGGGTCTATTTCTGGACTCACTATTCTGTTACATTGATCTGCAGTCATCCCTCAGCATCTGCAGGAGACTGTTTCCTAGACCCTTCACAGATACCAAAATTTGAGGTTGCTCAAGTCCCTGAGATAAAATGGTGTATACAGTATTTAAAACAACCTATGCACATCTCATAAACTTTAAATCTTCTCTAGCTGACTTAATAATACCTACTACAATGTAAATGCTATGTGACTAGTTGTTACATTATACATTTTTATTTGTATTACTTATTATTGTTGTATTCTTGTTTTTTATTTTTATTTCTTCTGAATGTTCTCAATCTGTGGCTAGTTGAATGCATGGTTGGTTGAATTTGTGGATGCAGAACCCATGACTACAGAGCGTTATTTGTGTTTGTCATTTTCATTATATTTCATTTTTATCTTCATTTTCTTACTTACTGCAGTGCCGTACCTTGGTTGGCCAAACTGAGTTTCAAAAAATTGTGTGTCAGTTGGATTTTTGTCAGGCATATCATCTTATAATTATCTTGGAGCTGTGCATTTTTTAAAAAGTCATCTTGTGATGAACTTTTTGTAGAGCGAATAGTTACTTATGATATTTATGAAAACACAGATTTTATTTTCCAAATATTTCTAAAGGGGAAGCCACCTATTTCTTTTTATGGTATGTTGAAATACATGTTTGAGCCAGACTCAGTGGCTCAGCCTGTAATCCTGCGCCTTTGGGAGGCTGAGGTGAGTGGATTGCCAGAGCCCGTGGGTTCGAGACCTGCCTGGGCAGGCGAGACCTCATCTCTACAATAAATAAAAAAATTAGCTGGGCGTGGTAGCATGTGCCTGTAATTCCAGCTACTTGGAAGGCTGAGGCGGTAGGATTGCTGGAGCCCCAGCAGGTTGAGGCTGCGGTGGCTGGGAGCGGCCACTGCACTCCAGTCTGGGCGAGAGTGAGACTCCAACTCAAAAAAAAAAAAAAAAAAAGAAAGAAATGTTTGAAATAAATCTTTTTAAAGTCTTTAAAAAATACTATTAGAATATGGTTAGTTGTGAAGACCTAGAAGATAACCCAGTTTTTCTAGCAAGTTTTTACTTTAGAATTTAGGAATTGCAGTTAAGGCCTCGATTTTTCAGTTCTTACTCTCTGCCAGACACAGTGCTAGGTGCTTTATAAACCAGTAGTATATTTGCTTCTCACAGTAATCTTATTTTTATTATCCTCACTTTGCAGATGAGGAAATCAAGGCATAGGGAAATTACATAATTGCCCAAGTTGTCCAGGCTAGCATGTGGCAGAGCTGAGATTTGAACATGGGATGTCTGACTCTGAAACCCATACCACCATATTCCCTTGTGAGCTCATTCTTCATGAGAGATGACCTTGCAGGAAAAGTTGTTTCATAATTTATTAGTTACTTGTAAATTTTTAAAATTATTAATTGTATTAATACCATCTTTTTCCTCTTTGGAAGGAGAGGCCATGTATATGAACCCAAGGAAAAGTTTTTTAATAAAAGTTTTAGTATTTTAAGAATTACTAATTTTGTTAGTTTCTGGAAAGAGGTTGAGGTATAAAATCATATAATTTGATTCCTAAATAAACTGCTTACATATAATTCAGAGTTAGCTATATCATAAACCAATTCTTTTTCTTTTTAAAAAATGTTGGTTATCTATATAGATTGACCAGCATTTATGATTTCTTTAGTCTAGTTTTCAAATAAAGCAGGGTTGTCAGGCAAGTGACTTATGCCTATAATCCCAGCACTTTGGGAGACTGAGGCAGGAAAATGACTTGAGGCCAGGAGTTCGAGACCTGCCTGGGTAACATAGCGAGAACCTATCTTTACAAAATATTTAATAATAATAATAATAATATTACAGCAGGGTTTTCTTCCTTCATAATATTTTAGATCCCTCTGTTTTATATAATACGTTGAAATGTACAAATAGAACACCATGTATTTTATCTGATTTATGTGATCATAAGTTTTATAAATTTAAGTATTGCTAGTGCCATCCCCATATAAGGGCTAGCTGTCTAACTCTAAAATACCACCATATAAAACAGAAGTGATTTAACAAAGCACATGCATTTTAAGAAAGCTTTGCTACCTGTGCTGCTGCTTTGCTGTAGTGTAAATTGGTCACTCAAGATATTTCCCCAGTTATCCGACTTTGTTTTGGTTTGACATGTTGGTTTTTGCCTAGAGGAAGTGCAGTTGGTTTTCTCATCTTAAGATTAGATTAAATTGGGGAAGACATTTCCTTTTTAAGCAGGTTGAAACTATGATAATGCAACATTGGTGCTAATGGATTTTTATTTTTAACTCCCCAAACAGAGCAACATTTTGCAGATGTTGTACTTAGTGAAGAATTTCTTAATCTTGGCATTGAACAAGTGTGCAGCCTAATCTCAAGTGACAAACTCACCATTTCCTCAGAAGAGAAGGTAAGCATATCTTTCTTTCCCAAGTGTGTAGTGACCCAGTATAGTTTCCTTTCTTTATTTCACTTTGTTTTGTATCTTTGTGATCCTATATGTATAGTACCAGTCAGTTATCTTTGATCTGAAAGTTAAGAAACTCAGAGAGTTGACTTGTTGATTTTCTATGTAAATTGCTCTGTCTCCTCACTTCTTGGGAGATTGCCTAAAGTTGAGACATTAGGGTTTTGTACTTGTCCCTTCTGGGAAACAGGTTTCTTCCTACAGCTAGATGCCTATAGTGTAATTTGTGATCTGGACACAACATTTCTCACTAAAGTTTCACTGTCTTTGGAGGTGGAAGAAATTGCCCGCGGTGGGGGCAATGGGGCAAGGTTTGTTGCTCTAGGGTATTACCCAGGGGGGGCAAGGTTTGCTGGCTCTAGAGTATTAACCAGAGATCAAGGTTTGCTAGATCTAGAGTATTACTGAGGGGTGCAGGGTTTGCTGGCTCTAGAGTGTTAACCAGGGGGGCAGGGTTTGCTGGCTCTGGAGTATTAACCAGGGAGGCAAGGTTTGCTGGCTCTGGAGTATTACCCAGGGGTGCAAGGTTATCTGGCTCTAGAGTATTATCCAGGTGGTAAGACTTTCTGGCTCTAGAGTATTACCCAGGGGTACAGGGTTTGCAGGCTCTAGATTATTAACCAGGGAGCAAGGTTTGCTTGATCTAGAGTGTTACTGAGGGGGACAGGGTTTGTTGGCTCTAGAATATTACTCAGGTTGGCAAGGTTTGCTGGCTCTGGAGTATTACCCAAGGGGACAAGGTGTGATGGCTCTAGAGTGTTACCCAGGTCGGCAAGGTTAGCTGGCTCTGGAGTGTTACCCAGGTCAGCAAGGTTAGCTGGCTCTAGAGTATTACCCAGGTAGGCAAGGTTTGTCCATGTGACTAGAGGTACCTGACATGGTTCTTCTGGAGCCGTAGCTCTGGGAATCAGTTCTGCATGTGCTGTCTAGCAGATCCGACATGCGCGAGGTGTTTCCTTCATTCTCTCTTGGACTCCTGACTGGGGGTTGACTGGTCTCTCTCAGACTCCCTATCTCTCCCCTCCTTTCTGTGCTGTAACTTGCTTGTGGTTCTCATAGCATGGTGGATTCAAGTAATCTGACTTCTGACATGACATTTGGCTTGTCCCAAATGACATTTCAGGGGACCAGGGTACAAGCTACAGGTTTCTTATGACCAGCTTTGGAATTCCCATGATACCACTCCCACCACACGTTGGGTTACACAGAGCCACGTGGGTTGAGCTTGGAAGGCCACTGTGGGAGGGTGGCCTTCCAAGATGAGGGCTCATCTTTGGATGCCAGCTGTCATAGCAGTAGTGTGCAGACTGGAATGAAACTGGGGTGAGGGCCAGAGGAAGGAGTTGAAGTCACACCCATGAGCAGCAGGATTTGAGGTGGGATGGTAGGAGCAGATGTGAGAAGTCAGCTGAGGAATGGAAGGAGAATCTACAGAACACAGACCAGCTTAGCACCTGCACACGGAGGCACTTGGTAAACACTTGCTGACAGAGTGAATTAATGAGGACGTTAGTTATCATGTGCAGTATTTTTAGTTTCTTGCTCTATTCCTGTTTCAAGATAATCTGTTTTTACACCCGGTAAGCCAAGCCATTTGCATATTGCCAAACATTTTCTTCATCCCTTTAAAGATTATCAGGTGATACATTCATCAGTCTGGAAGGAAATTATATAGGTAGATAATGTGCTCATATTAGCTTATTAGTTTTCTTATAGGTATCTGTTATAAGTGATAATGCACTTATTTAGTTTTTACATTTTTTCAAAATATTATGTTTCAGTAGATTCTACTTTTGTGAAAGAGCAGAGTTAGTCTATTCTGCAGATCCTCTGTATATAAGTTTGATTTTAAACCTAAAGGAACTGTCAAACATGAACTGTTTATAAGGGTCATGACTTTCCTTCCGGAATATCACTCTGCTTTATTATCGTGGGTGCTTAATGCCAAAAGAATTTGGGAGTTATATCTAGGTAAGGAGAATGAAATTCATTTTAGTTATACTAAATTCACAGGTTGTCAACAGTCAATGAGATTGTATATCACCAGATTATCACAGTTATTATTCAAGTTCAATAAGATGAGATAATATACTTGGTAAAATGCTTAGTAAATACCAATGAAAAGTATAGTTGACCCTTGAACATAGAAGTTAGGAGGCTGACCCTCCTTACAGTTGAAAATCCATGTGCAACTTTTGGCTCCCCCAAAACTTAACTACTAATAGCCTATTTGTTGACTGAAAGCCTTACTGAAGACATCAGCAGTCAATTAACACATATTTTATATGATATATGTATTATGTATTCTTATAGTGAAGTAAGCTAGAGAAAATGTCATTTAAAAAATCATAGGAAAGAGAAAACATATATACTCTTTATTAGCTGTAAGTGGATCATTATATGGCTATCTTCATGCTCATTGTCTTCATGTTTGAGTAGCTGAGGAGGGGGTGGTTATTGGTCTTGCTGTCTCAGAATTGGCAGAGGCAGAAGACGTGGAAGGGGGGGAGATAGGAGAGGCAGGCACATTCAGTGTAAATTTTGTTGGAAAAAATCTACATGTAAGCAGACCTGTGCAGTTCAAGTGTGTTGGGAGCCGGCCACGGAGGCCCACTGTGCATTAGGGATCAGGGAGGGCCGTGGACCTCGAGACCGCTAGGATGTGTTCGAGAGCCGTAGACCCCATTTTCCTCCCC